>NW_018404030.1:376826-466315 GCF_002113885.1 Mizuhopecten yessoensis
AAAGAATAATGTGCATACAGTACAACCGAATCGTTAAAGATGCTTTGTGTAAGATGTTTACAATATGAACAAATAGTGATTTATTTCTTCAGTTGAATTTCAACAGTTAGACAAATTATAATTTGTATTATTTTCTTTGATAAACAAAGAACACACATGCAGACAATATCAATACCGTCAACTATATATTAATACATACCCGAAAGTGTGAGCGCCATGCATACTATCACAACGGTAAGTAACTCCTTCATTGCCTCTATCTAATCCAAATGTTTGATTTTAAATGTTTACTTGAATTTCACGCATAAAGTAGTTCAAATGTCACAAAGCCGGAATTTTCACATGGAAACACATCCCTTATTACACAATACACACACACGGCGGCGTAGGACATACAAGCAGCTGCTATCGGGGAAGCTGAGCACAAGCGACAGCCTTGACCTTAAAGCGATTTGAGCGCGGTTTTGGACTTGTATAAAACAGCAGGCGTGTTAGCCCTAGACATTATTATAAACAATTTTCCTCCTCTGTCAGCCACCGCGGGCGGCGCCTAATGCTGACGGGAGACATGTTTCCTCAGTAGGAAGAAGTCATTAGGACGAAAGTGGAATCACATAGTTGTGAAATATAAACGGGGCTTATCATCTTTGTGTGAGGAACACTTTCAAATTCTATATCATTAGGGGATGTTTAACGCGCCTCGTGTGTCGTCAGCTGAGCGCAACTTTTAAAGTACAACGTTGGGTTTCAATTTCGTTCCATTCACAAAGAAATTGATGGAATTCATATTAAATTTAAATTGATTCCATGTTGTAGATGTTTATTGCAAGTCGTATTACAAAATATGGCATACTGACAATTATAATTTAAAAATAGCATACTGACAATGACTTTTTGTAATATGAAAGAAATTAACAACTTAGATATCAATTTCGTATTTCTTTACGCAAAAAAAGAGCTGAACAATTAATCTTTTAGGTTTGTTTTGAAACCTGTATGCGTGTATAATAACTGCGGTTTACGCCATAGCACGTATCAATTATGTTGACAAATTAAGTCTAATTAATGTTATAAAACGAATAGGGAAATATCAGGTCGTTTCTGAAATATATACCCTTCCTGTATAAAGATTTGTCATTTTGTAAGCAAAATCTGTAGTTTAAACAAATAATATTTCATAAGCTGGACTTAAAACATTTATTTGTCTTCCGATTTATCTAGTTTCTGTTTAAGCATATTATCTGTTTGAGCTTCTGATTATGAGCGCAATGTGATCATTTTCAATCCTAAGAAACTATTATTAACATCAAACGGTTATAAGCTGCGGAGAATTTTTATATGGAGACCCCTGTGTTCTCTATCTTGTACCCTACTGAGGCCCTATCCCCCTCCCCCATGTGTGTGCGTGCCTTTTACAAGTGTAATAGGTCTTGGTCCGGAGTAAGGTGTTCTAAGATTTGTCAGGTCTACGGGACATTATGTAAATATTTAAAACGAGGAATTTTCATAATTAATAAAACTGAAATGAAAATATACATGACCTATAAGATACAAAACGATCAAATATAATTTACCTAAAAAATAATCATATGATGATATTTATATTAAAAAAAAAATGAATTTGAAAACTAAACTATGTATGTCATTAAGTTGAGCTGGCTTTTTACGATTTGTTTATGATATGCATGTATTGACGTCATTGTATATATATGACGTCATTGAAATCATATTAGTTCTTGTTATTTATAGAATATCAATGCTGAAGGTTTCATATCAAATAGAAAATAGTATCTTTCGTAATTTCAACACAATGGGGCTAGCTATATTTGTAACATATATATATGTCATTGATTATCTTTGAATGTTGTTAAATAATTTGATATGATACTCGCCTCAGTGCTCATGTCGTTAATTAACGAACTCGTTTAATCAACACAATATCATATGGACACCCATACAAGATCATCTCTATATGTATTTCTCGAAAAAGCAAGAAATAATGGAAATATTAAGGGCAGCTATTACTAAGGTAAACTTAAAATGCAAGGCTACTGAAAAAAAAAGATAAAGATTTTAAGTAATCATGAGAACTGATGCGTACTGATAGTGTCGTATAATAAACTTTTCTAAAGATATTCCCTGAATTTAATAGAAAGGTGCCATTTTAGTATAAAACTTTCTTAAAACTTTTTTTTTCATTCTCTTGTTTTCTTCCTTTTACTTTATGACAAACTAATGTTGCGAGTTATTTCCCTTCGCTTGTGCAGTCTTGAATGAATGAAAAAAGCTTAGTTAACTTTTCTGCATTAATAAATATATACTCATTTTTAAACAATACATATATCGTAAGTTTTGACGTTTAGTTCACATAGACCCGATATCAGGAAATAAATCTGTTTTTAGTAAAAACTTGCATGTGAATATGATTTGATACATGTAAATGTCAAAATTGTGTTTAAAGGGAAAAAGAATCGATTCATTTCGAACAGAATGTTTATTTTACAATTTTAACTCATTATGTCATATCGTAAATTGTGTATATATGGAATTTATTCGCAAATTTATTTTTTTGTAAAAACGCCGACTATTATTTTTGTCTTAGTGTATAGATTGTACGATTATGACATTGATGTTTCTTATCTATGAAATATGCATACGTGATTGATGTAAACCACTTAAATGCATTAACACAAATAATATTCTAAATAGTATAATTAATAAAGAACACATATTATAAAGATAAATAACCAGACTATGATGATTATTAATCAAAACATAAGGTAAATTTATCATAATTAAATGGTAAATTTATCATCATATAATGATGAGGATAATAAAATCAAAGGGATTGATCGTAACATAATATCAAAATATTGTTTTTATTATTGTAGAATTTGATTATGAAAAAACAGAAAGCCACTATGGTAAATAAGACAAAGACGTTCTGTACATGTATATTGTTCTTTATATGTCGAAGGTACTATATAGTTTTATAAGTATCGAGAATTTCTCAAAAGCATAATTATCGCTGTACCGTACTGCACTGCGCATTGCAAAGGCGCAACAAGGAGATTATTTTGATTTGATTTAAAGTTATTTCTGGTATAGTATGCACACATTCCCTTACACCCATACACACGCTCATTGCATTCACATACACTCACACATCATTTCATAATGTTATATTTACATTTGCGCTGCAACCCACTATATGAACATTTCCAGCAGAAATGCATTCCATTTGAGTATGAAAGCAAAAATTCTCGTGACGTATCACGTGGTTAACTTATGACGTTATGGATTAACCTTGTTCAATGAGAGTTTTGTCGCTTCGCTTCGGATAACATGGAGAATGCCCCTACGGCAAACACTCAAATGACATAATTAGTGGCGCCAATTTGATTAATATAGGGCTGTTCCGCCAATGTCGTTTAAAGAACGACGCATCAACAAAACGCAGTAAATTAACTAATTATTTAAGAACAAATATATTAAACTTAACATTTGTTCCATAGTAAAAAGTAAATAACTATCATCATCATCATCATCATCATCATCATCATCATCATCACCCAGATATCTTTATCATGACATTAACATCATCCTCATCATTATCATTCTCATCAGTAAAAATCATCTTCATACTCGAACTGATTTCATCGTTATGAGACTCCAATCATCATCATCATCATCATCAATACTGAAATCATCATCATTCTCAAAGTAATTTATTACATTTTTTCCAGTGAAATATCGGATTTTATCAACTTGATAAAACTGTGACAAATATCAACTGTGAAAATATCACTTCTATTCGCTGCATTCAAAGGCAACGAATTTTTGTTAAGATTCAAATGAAGCGACGGTAGAATAAGTGGTTGCGATTGTAAATGTTTGGTACACACTTCGATACTAACATAAATATACAATTAATAGCATGTTTATAAGCAATCATACCAGAAAACATCCTCGATATCTAGGGGTTACGCTCACTTTCGCTGTGTAGAGAGCAAAAGTAAGCGTAACCCCTGGATATCGAGGATGACCACACTTTCCTTGAAAGAGCAGGACGTGCCGGGGACGAGGCGGGAAAGCGTTCATAGACTTATATTTAATAAGTGTGATGGCTAGTATGTGAACTGCAACGTTTTTAATAATCATGGCGGTGCTTTGTGACATATTATTTTTGTCAATAGTTGATTTAGAGGTGATTTATTCTATGTAACTATATACATTTTAACCTTAATCGAGTGTCCATTGCATTGCTGAAATTTTCATCTACTATTTCATAGTTATATTTTACAGAATCGTGTTCCACATACTCATTGCAATAGAGCATATTGATATGTTATTCATTCCTGGTTTCCACTGCATATCCAATCCACTACCCCCTCCCCTATTCCCGTAATTATTCTATTGTACATATTACTTCATTCCTGTAGCTAGTGTTGAAAAGTTGATTATTAAGCAGGTAGCAAATTAACATAAGTGTCACGACACTTGTTTTTGTTTCCTTATCTGTTTTATGAAACATGTACTTCGATGTATTGTCAAACAAAATTTGAATGAAACAAAGTTTAAACCAATAGCAGAAATCGTTGGAATAACGTTTAGTATCCCATTTAAAATGGCGCGCAGCCTTGTTGTCAACCGCCCTTTTTAATGCATTACATTTTTCATGTTTTATGCTTTAAAAATGTAACAAATAGAACATTTAATTGTATCTTAAGTAATAACGAATATATTTCACTCGTGTGGCTAATATTTGGATATGTCACGAGTGCGTCAAAATATTAGCCACACTCATGACCTATATTTGTTGTTACTTAAGACTTAAATACCTCTATGTCACACTGTTGTCGTCATCATCAAACTAATAGCATCATCATCATCATCATCATAATTAAAGAGTCTGGTTTCATTTTAAAGACATTTACATGTCATGAGAAAATGCACATATTGATTGAGGTTATCAAGAAGTAAGCAACATGGAATCATATATTTTTGGCGTGAAATGTTGTATTCACTAATACAATGGGAAGCATTTGATTGATATAAACAATACATATATGGGTTTTTTTATGAAAATCGCCAAGCGTCCAAAGCGCAAGTGCTTTGATGAGGATGATTTAATTTCCAAAATATGACATTGTAAGAATATTTAGCTGCTCCTGCTCATATCGACCTGGTCAGTGACGGACAACAGGCGGACGAAGTGACATACTGACAAATATTGACTTCAGACAGACACCATGTCAAGCCCGCGAACCACACAGGCCGGCTGGCTGCGGAGGCTGGAAGTAACACTCCATGTACAATCTCTCACCCGTGTTACTAGTCTGCGTCAAGACCTCTCTCTCTCTCTCTCTCTCTCTCTCTCTCTCTCTCTCTCTCTCTCTCTCTCTCTCTCTCTCTCTCTCTCTCTTTATCCCGCTGTTTGGGGACTTGTTAGGCTGATAGGAAGTTAGTCTTCGTGATAAAGTGGATAGGTAAAGTAACACTAGCCGAATATAGCTTATGTAAAAACGGACTATATCACTTTCTGACTCTGTGTCCCTCTGGCGTGTGTAAGACGTGTAAACACTGCAGTACTTGAGTGTAGGACTATGTTTTACAGTTGAAGGCACCTGTTTACCATTGTTTGGAAACATATAGTACCACTTGGACTATCTGGGAATTGTTCTTTGATCTTGGCGATTCGAAATGTTTTCAAAAACTATGGTATCAGTTGCGTTTCTCCTCACGAATGTGTTTTTTCTGGCTGTTACATGTACGTTATAATCTAAATAAATGTTATTATGTTAATCTAGTACCGTCAACATTGCATGAATACACTGAACTGGCATTGCTTAATACTGGGTGTCTTAGAATACAATCAATTCAAAACGATAAAAGCGGCTCTAGACCTTTATCGCGGCCATTTAAGTATTTTTGAAAGCTCCTTTATAAGGTACATTATTGTAGGACGATTATTTTATAAGCGTTACATTTCCTGTCAGCGTATCACAAAAACAATTCCGAAGAAAGGCAACATATTTTTGACAATGTTGCTTATAAACGCAGAAAACTAAAGTAAACATTGTAATGACCATATGGCTATCTCGTTTATTAGGGAATCATTCATGGTAACCAAGGTAAAAAATAATAGCGAAAACGCAACGTCGAAAGTTTTCGGAATCACATATTTACTGCAGCAAAAAGGGAAATGTGCATACATTGAAACATTACAAACTTACAACAATTGGCTATGTACATGTAAAACAGATAATTAATTATTGATATCTAAACCGATATTTCATATCAATCCTACGGCCTTCACTCAAACTTAGTAGGTGTATTTGGCACTGCAAACTCAACTGTGGCATCTGCTTTCTGATTTGAAACATCGAAACTTAGATATTGTTCGATTTCACTCAAATTTGGTATGTAGCTGTATTGTACCGACCATGACATGTAAAAATATTGATAAGTAGTATATCTTGTTATTTACATTCTTTAAAAAAAAAAAAAAAAAAGTGTATTTTTGTTTGCAGGGGTTGTCTGGGGGACATCTGTGATGGCCTCCAATACAATTAGCACTTGTTAATTATTGGGATTTAAACCAATATTTCATATCAACCTTACAGCCATTTTTGGGGACTGAAAGCTTACCAGCAAAGTAGTAGCTCATTTATAATGAAATACGTTGCTTTAAATCATGTGTTATCAAAGTGTTTCCATATCATGTTTCGTTCTTTTTGTACTGTTGTTGTTTATTTGTTTGTTTGCTTGTTTTTAAATGTAAAATTGTCTATGTAGGGTTTACTTTAAATCTTTGCAAGCCGTATAGCTGAGCTACGTCGTTACGAAATATATATATATTTATATAACAGATGATGCGTGTGAGTTTCGGGATGCTGCGATATGTTCGTGTTTGTCTCCTTGTGATAGCACGGAACTGATGCCGACTTTATAGTGCTACCTCACTGAAACATACTGCCGAAGACACCCAGCAGGACACCCCACCCGGTCACATTATACTGACAACGGGCGAACCAGTTGTTCCACACCTAAATTGCTTAGCGTTAAGCAGGAGAAGAAGCTATCATTTTTACAGACTCTGGTATGTCTCGGCCAGGTGACAGAACCCAAAACCTTCCTCACAGGGGCGAACGCTCAACTAAAGGCCAAAAGTGAAGCATTGTCAAGGGAGACATTAGAAAGAAGAAAGTTATTTAGAATGAAGAGAAGAGATAAGATCCCAGATTTAGTCGTCGCCTCGTACGATCATGCAATGTTTCATGTATTTGGCCAATTCAAATAGCGTTTTGAAGTTGTAGATTTGCAGTTGACAAGGAGAGTACATTGTAGTTATGTACAAGCATACCGAAGATACAGATTCAATAGAATTCGCAACTACTCATGTTGATGAAAGTGGTTGACACATTTAATGGGATAACAAACTAGACAATGATATTGTGAATGTTTAGCTGTAAGCTTGTTAGATAGTTCTAGCGGAATATTTGTCCTCGACAGATGCGTTAAACTTGATTAATCTCCGGTAAACAAAAAAATGTGTTCCCTACCGGGATTTTATTTCCCCGTTATGTGATAGATATAATCCGATCAAAACGTGGATGAGGTGCAATACTAAGTACACATCAGATGTAACTTTCCAACGTCAGGATGGGAACAGACGAGTATTTATTATCCCCCGCTTTCACCGAAATAGGGGGTATTAATTTGGGTCTGTCTGCCTGTCTGTCTGTCATGCTTCGTTTACGTGCAATAACCACAAAAAATGTTAACTGATTTTCTTCAAACTCGGTCACAGGGTTAAATGCCGTAAGGGCTCGGCCAAGTTCGATGACCACTTTCATCGGACCCCGTATTTGGCGGAGTTATGGCTCCTTGATTAACGAAAAACGTCATTATCTGCAGTTTCCGCTTAAAATCTCTAGCAAATATTAGCCAAATGCCTTCAATTTGAAAACAATGTTTGTGTTCTTCTGTCTTTCCAACAATCTCGGGCACTCTTTGGTTTTCGTGTGATAATTGCTGTAGATATTGTTAAGATGTTTCAACCAAATTCCTTATTCATATCCAACTCATGCCAAGTTTGCCAACCGATGTGATTTGTGCATATTTACGAGGTATAGGGCTTTTTTTCTCCAAGTTTCAACCTATACTTTATGCCTCAACAGCATGATACTCACATGTTGAAACCTAACCTCAATACTGTTAACCTACAATATGCGGTGGATATAAATTCCACGAATTTGCTTGTTAAATTTAGACGTAAAGTTGACAAAACGTTGCTTGGTGTTCTTTTCTTCAACGGTAACATTTAGTATTCATATACAATGTTTTAAAGATAAAATAAAACTATACAAATGCCAGTTTGTCCGTTTGTTTATAGCGTGTGCTTTTGAGATACCATTCGATGACATATTTGATCCATATCCTACTTCTCCGACTTTCAAACACTTACACACACACACACACGAAGGAGGACGATGCATATAAGTACAGCCTTGAGGTAGCAGTGTACAGTAGAGGGTTGTGGCCATGGGTGATATTTTTCTTAAATGGCTAACCCCTGTATAATGATATATAAAATATTATAAAAAGAAAACTGTACTAAAATTGGTATAAGCATGATGAAGTGGGCTATGTGAGCTTCGTATTTGTAAAAACATTTTTTTTTAATTTATAATCAAGTTTTACAACTTTACTGGGACCCAGATAATTCTGCAACCAGGAAGGTAATCTTTAATTTCAGACAGAACTTAGGAAAACAATTACTATTTGCCGGGGTCAAACTTTGGGTCAAAAATAGCAATTTTTGGCATTTTTTGGTAATTTTTGATGTGGTAACCATGGTTTTCACACAAGTGACATACATAGAAAAAAGAGGTTTATGTACTTTTCAGTACTTTATATGTATTGTAAATGTAATGCAGTTTACAAATATATATACATGTATACATGTGTTGTGTAGGGTAAATCCGATGTGTTTACATTTCCTCGACATGTGCCTTGTTTGTCAGAGTCGGGCCATTTCTACTGTACACTGCTACCTGAGCACGGTACTGACGCAAGATCACTATCCTTTCTCTATAAACTGAGAGTGCTATATAATCTTACTTTTCTGTGGCACATACATGAATGCTGATGCTTGGTAGAAAATTTAGTCAGGTTTTCATACTTCCTACACTACATTCAGGGTCTGATAGACATACAGTATCTGATAGAAATATTTATCTCCTGTCACGCATGACCCCGGCATTGTTCCAATAGGCATTATGATTTGTTACTCATAGCCCTGCGCCATTAGCCACGTTTACACTTAGTCATCAAGGAATTGCAGGGACGCAGGAAACCCTTGGTCAAAGAAGTGTAAAACGCAGTATAAACTGATAAAGACACGTTTGGAAAGATCTCCTCGGACGTCGAGTACGTGGTCAAACTGTAGACTTATTAATAACAATTGTGAAGACGCAGTCGAATCATGACGCATTGAAAACTTTAATGAGGAAAAGTAACAGCAGTGTTGACGTCGTTTTGACGGTATTGACTTAGTAACGACATTATTGACGTAGTAATGACGATATTTACGTAATAAATACGGTATTGACGTAATAAATACGGTATTTACGTAATAAATACGTTATTTACGTACAAATGACTGCATTTACGTAGAATCAACGGCATTGACATCACTTCTGTTTCTACGACTGAATATGAACAGACAGCTACTAATTTGCTACTTGACTATTCTGTACCCTTCTCCGGCCTTTATCTTTTCCTCTTCGGTCTCCCGTGGACTGTTGGTTTCATTGGCGACCATGACTGTAGTAAATTGAAGGTATACGTGGACACAAGAAAAACTTGCAGAGTCAATGAAAAGTGCAGTATTTAGGAGGTGCCGATGAACCTTCTGAAAGGAGACACTGTAGTCTAGTGGAAGGACGCCGGGCCCGTAGCCGATGGGGTTGCAGGTTCAAGTCACGGCACGGCACTGTGTTCGTATCTTTGAGCAAGATACTTTACTCCGCTTATTCTAGTCTACTCAGTTGTAAGTGAGTACGTGGTTGAGTAGTCCTAGAATTATTGAATACTAGCGGTGAGCGCCGAAATGCTCTATTGGCTGGTTACAAAGGCCCTATAACAACGAATGATAATTTGTGAACCGCTTTGAGACGACCTACGAACTAGCTAGTGATAAAGCGGTATATAAGAACCTCGAAATAATATCATTATTATTATTAAATCGTGACACGCGCTTGATCTGGTTTGTGATCGTTATGAAAACGCATTGAATATTGGCAGCACGTGACCATGTGGGCAGTGGTAGGCATTTTGTTGAAACGTGATAGACACTATATCATAAAACCCCAGCAGAGACGACGTCTGCTGGATAACCGAACTACTCGGTAGTGAAGCGGACGTAAAACCTATCACTCAATCAATCAATCGACGTAGTTAGGACACAGTATGAATGAACAACTACACAGTTTTTAAACCACGTCCCCGCTACGCTGATCAAAATTTTCAGGACGCTGTGGTGCGGTCTTCCAGGTTTTTGTCGGAGTGTGATGGGCACTTATGCAATGATCAATCCTCATTTTGCGGTTTTATAAAAATCACTTAGCATTTCTATGTAACAAAGTTTGAAATATATTACTTGAATAATTTCATAAATACACTGAGTCGTTGTTAGTCTAAACTATATATATATATACAGAATATTTTTGAAGCATTGTTTCTGGAATAGAAACGTTTTGAATTAATTTAAATTTAATTTAATAGAATACATCGATTTTGTCAATCATACTTTGCACACGTGAAATAAAGCATTGGTATTTTGTTATTTCTTGGGGAACCATTTTAAAAATATTTTCGAAATATTCCAGCTCAACCCGTCCTAGACACCACGCTCCTCAATATAACAGCTCGGCGAGGCTCAACAGTCAAGCTCCCTTGTAACATCCAGAACCTCGGCGCGGACGAGGTACGTAGAGCTAGGGGGTTAGGACTACATTTTATTGTACAAAAGTGTGTTTTCCTCCTGGTCGGCATCCATACATTTGTACAATTTTATGGATACCGGTGTACGGTAATGGTTGATGTAAATGTAAATGTAATGTAAATCAATAACACCTTTTCACAAATCATAGGCAAAATATCATACTTTTGGTTGTAGTTACATGGTTATCTCCCTTTGTTAAAGATCTGTGTTCGTTGACGTTTCAGTTAAATTGGTTTTTTTTTAAAGAATGTTGCCAATTTTTGTGATAGATCAGTGTAAAATCCTGAATACAGGGATAAATTAACGTCACTGCTGTATCATATTTCCTGGTATCATTTGACCGGTACAAATTTACCTATACTGGTTTTACTTGTAATAATATATCTGTATGGTTTGACCTTGTCCTGTAATATTTTACCTGCGCACAGGTGATGTGGTTGGACGGGGATGACGTCTTTATCACATTCAAGGACCGGATCGTCTATGATAGCTCTCTCGATACAGTATCGAACGCCTCTCTGTCAATGACTCGAGTCTCGTCATTCGTGACGTCAGACCAACAGATGTAGGGGTCTATATATGTGCCGTATTCTCCATACCAATCCTGTTGAAACAAATCCAACTCATCGTTGATGGTAAGGGGATCCCCCAGGCCACTCACCTAAACAAGCTCATGATTTATATCGACTTTCATGTATGGAAAAGCTTGCAAGTTAATATTTAACCAGAGTTGTCGTTCCTTACAATCACATAAGATTCTCGGAAATTTGAATTTTGACGTTTTGAATTTATGGGAGGTCCTAGAATATTTGTCGTAAAAATATAGATTTTAAGAATCTAGTCTTAAAAGTTTTTATAAGAATACTAATTTTATAAAAAGGAAAACATTGTTTTATTGTATATGAGTGTTAAGAGCGACAACTTTGGGTAAGGCACAAGCTGATTTTACGATTACATGTTTGGCATGCTAAAAAAGTCTTTTACCGGTTTTAATAAAAAAAAAAAAATCTTTAGACAAAATTATTATGCATGGAAAGTTTTTAAGGAAGTATAAAATATACACTTCCATTGTAACTATACATAATCAAGTTGACAATGTTTGATATATTTAAAATTTTGTGAAAATGTTGCATGTTTTTCTAAGTAAAGGTATCACTACGCTTACTTCATGTTTATCAATATGACATATTTAGTATCAAAATATCAGTAATTCTATACACTACCATAAGTCATTTTCAAAATTAAATTCACCTGTGATATAAATCTGTCATTTTGTTAGGATACCCCCGTCACTCAACTAGGTGTTATGCAAGGAGGTCCACTACGGTTATCAGTAGTAGTAATACATACTCATATATGCAGTTTTTGTTAATTTTCATGTATCTACATATGGCGAAAAAAATAACTAAAATAGGGGCCGAATGTTGACCCCACCTTCACGTTATAGGTTTGTCAACTTTCCTAGATACTCACTAGTTGCATGGATAATTCAAAAACAAAAATCTTCATAAATAACACTAACCCTTATATTTATCTCATTCATAGATAATAAAGCGTCGTAGTTTTTCTACATGTATAATTCGCGAATTTCGTTTTCAAACTTGCGAGAATAATATACATCAAGAAGCGTGGAACTCGCACTATAGTTCGTGGTACCGAATTTAGGTATGTTGATTCAATGAAAAAGGCAGTAACAGAAACAACACCTCATCCTCATCCTGGTATGTACATTTTCATAATGTTGCTTTGTAGACCTAGATTACCAAAATTGGTAATTTCAAATTTTTACTTAAAATATAAATCAATTATTGATTTAGTTTCTGGAACATCATTTTTGGTTTAATATTATAATGGAACAATTGTGCCTGTAATGTTCTTAGATATCAACGACAAGTGATTCAGATTTGAATGAGTGACGGAGCGGTCCATTTACACGTGCTGACAGGGAAGTGGGAGGGGGAATGCAACTTTGGTTCATATTACCATTCATTGATTGAGAGGCGATATTCAATCTTAAGAACAATAAACAGTTGTTCTGAATCGTTTGTAATTCCTGTGAATACTTTTTTCTATGACTAGAGAACAAGATAAGTTTGTTTCTTTTAATTTGATAGGTAGAATTGCAGGTGGAATACGTGTGTGTATTCCTCAGGTAGTGAACCGACTCCTTCGCCACGTACGTTGCTGTCGGAACCAATAGCAGAGGAACCATGGGGTGTACCGGGATCATATCCTTGGTAGGATGCTGGAAGAGCGGGTTACCTGTGCCATCAGATGAATCTCTGGGTTGTGGTCAATGTTGTCAACAGCCGATGTTGTAAAGAGGTTTTCTGTCAGTTAAGGAGGACAAACTCTACCCTATGTTTCATATCGCTTAGGCGAGTAGCTGCCAATACGCTTGCACGTAGGTGAATCAACCAAATTTTCAAGCAGAAAACACAAAAAAACAATTGTCCCCCTACCCTGGACCCGCTACTAACTGAATCAGCTCTGACTAAAGGCTAACTACGTCTCTGTCGTAGGCATATAGATTCAACAAGTTCAGTAGAAATATTCAATACTCTTTTATACGAAATACTTAGTTCCCACCTGTAGAATGTGTCAACAAGCGCACGTTTCCCCGTCTGACTGTAAAGAGCGATGGCGATATAATTACAAGAAGGAGTTTCTTGTCGTTTGATGACGATGAATAAGAATTAGACAAAGACAATCCCTGGTAATTGTCATCAAAAGAGCCTTTAGAGGCTGCCTGCATGGCTAAAACATTTCGTCGAATTAACTGTTACGCGTTGGAGAGGTGACTGGCTTTAGTGTCAAATGGTTCAGTGATTACACGTCGTAACGCTGAGCCGGCATCGCTGTTAGATACACGTAAGTATACCTACCATCTCTGTAGGCCTGTAAACCTGAGATTTGTCCTAGAATCCATTCTTTCAGTGTTGTGGTGTGGACATCGGTGGATGCATCCCTGCACCCCTGGAATATGTCATAGCAAAATCGAAGGCTCAGTGTTCAACACCTCGTGGATGACACGAGAAGACCAGTTTGATCATTTGATGTGAATTAAAAGAAAATCGCGGTTGCGTAACGGTAAAACCTACCTGCTTTGAAGTCGGGCGCCGCTCCTCTTTGATCTTCAAGGGACATGTATCAGCCTTGTGATTGGTCAGTTTCATTTTACCTGAGACCAATCAAATAGCTAGCCGCTAGCGTTCAAATTTGCTATGACATATTCCAGGGGTGCAGAGAACGTAAGTGAGCGCAACCCCTAGAGTATCGAGGATGCAGTGGATGGTGTGCCGGGGTTGTTTAATCTGTTACCATACATCTCAGGTATGTCAGCCATTCAAAACACGACTGCTATTACATTGTTCCTGAAGTCTTCTATGTAGGTTATAATCTCAGCCAGTGCGATGCCTTAGTTTTGGTTCCGATTGTTATCCAATGGATGATTCTATATAATTTTAGGACCTTGATTTGTTGTATAACGCCACGATCGCGAGACATTTCACATTTAGCATCCTAAGCAACCATGTCCCAAGAACAAGGTTTTGCTGACAGTTTCTTATCATGTAGTTAAAAAGCACATACCCTTACCTGGCTGTTCGTGTTAAACGTACTTCCATCATGCATCCTGTCATATACTGTTAGGTCAGCACTAAAAAAGAATATTCAAAGAAAGTGTGTTTCTCTTGTCCACTCAACTCGAACTACCCGGTGGAGTATAAAATGGTATGGGGTGGATGTTGCGGTATCTGTGCGATAGAATTCAAGTGAGGTCGCACTATAAATGATACCGTTGGAAGAACGGTCCCACTACAAACGCTTTACAAATGTAATAAATAGAAAATGTAATGGTGTCTTAAGTAATAACAAAAATATTTCACTCGTGTGGCTAATGTTTTGATATTTTTCACGAGTGCGTCAAAATATTAGCCACATTCGTGAACTATATTTGTTGTTACTTAAGACTTAAATATCCTCTATATCACACTGTTGTCGTCATCATCAAACTGTTATCATCATCATCATCATCATCATCATATCATCATCATCATCATCATTATTAAAGAGTCTGCTTTTATTTTATAGACATTTACATGTCATGAGAAAATGCACATATTAATTGAGGTTATCAAGAAGTAAGCAACATGGAATCATATATTTTTGGCGTAAGATGTTGTATTTACTAATACAATGGGAAGCATTTGATTGATATAAACAATACTTATATGTGTTGTTTTTTTGAAAATCCGTAAGCGTCCAAAGAACACGTGCTTTGAAGAGGATGATTTTATTTCCAAAATATGACATTGTAAGAATATTTAGCTGTTCCTGCTCATATCGACGTGGTCATTGACAAACAACAGGCGGACGAAGTGACATACTGACAAATACTGACATCAGACAGACACCATAGCTGGCCCGCGAACGGCTGGCTGGCTGCAGAGGCTGGAAGTAACACTCTATGTACCTATCCCACACAGCCTCTCCACGAGTCATTCAAGTCCAATCTCTCACCCGTGTTAGCTGAAGTAAGGCTGCATCAAGAGCTATCTCTATCCCGCTGTTTGGGGACTTGTTAGGCTGATAGGGAGTTAGTCGGGATAAAGTGGATAGGGAAAGTAACACTAGCCGAATATAGCTTATGTAATAACTGACAATATCGATTTCTGACTCTGCTATCCCTCGGACGTGTGTAACACATGTAAACACTGCAGTACTTGAGAGTAGGACTATGTTTTAGAGTTAAAGGCACCTGTTTACCATTGTTTGGAGACAAAGTACAACTTGGAGTATCTGGGAATTGTTCTGTGATCTAGGCGATTCGATATGTTTTCGAAAACTGTGGTATCAGTTGCGTTTCTCCTCACGAGTGTGTTTTTTCTGGCTGTTACAGGTACGTTATAATCTAAATAAACGATCTCTTAATGTAGTGCCGTCAATAATTGCATGAATGCACTGAACTGGTACTGCTTCATACAGGCTGTCTTAAAATACAATAAATTAAAAACGATAAAAGGGGCTCTAGACCTCCATTGCAATCCTGTTAGTATTTATGAGAGCTCAGGTATGGTACATTATTGTAGGACGAAAGTTTTTTTTGATAAGCGTAACATTTCCTGTCAGCGTGTCACAAAAACATTTTAATGTCCATATGGCTATTTCGTTTATTAAGGTAGCATCAATGGTAGCAAAGGTAAAAAAATAATAGCGAAAACACAACGTTGAAAGTCTTCGGAATCACATATTTAATGCAGCAAAAAGGGAAATGTGACTTAAGTGTAACTCAAACATTGAAACACTACAAACTTACAACATTTGGCTACATGTACAACCGATAAATAATTATTCATATTTAAATAGATATTTCATATCAACCAAACAACTTTGGGAACTACAAGCTTAATTGTTTACATTGAAAGTTATGTGTGATCAAAGTGTTTCCATACTATGTTTAGTTCTGTTTGTACTGTTATTGTTTATTTGTTTGTTTGCTTGTTTTTAAATGTAAAATTGTCTAGGTTGGTTTTACTTTAAATCTTTGCCAATCGTTTTGCTGAGCTACGTCGTGACGATATATATATATATATATATNTATATATATATGTATACAGAAAAAATAAAACAACGACCAACTAAAAAACTAGCTGCTTTCACCCTTCATAGGGGTCTTCAGGTTTGATGCTTTAAATTCACTTGATCTCACGTAATCAAGATAAAATATTTACTATAATAAGCCTTCAGTTACAAGCTTACCGAGGGTATATGCAATTACAACAGCATATTTTATAGAAATAACTTCTGTTTAAGAATTCTATATTGTACTATTGTTTCATGGTGACTGTTTTTCTCTGTTGTTTGCTGTGATATCCAAATTGTCATGTTCCTTCCTTGATAAAGGGACAGATCGCCCTGAAAAATTGACAAATTTCTTCCTCTGCACTGTCGTTATTACTTTTTTGCCCATATATCTATTTAAGTAATACGCATCCAACCAACATTTGTTTGGATCCAGTGCCAATTATTGGATCATACTGTCGTTATTACTTATGAGACCTATATATAACAGGTGATAGATGTATGAAGCTTTTAACGATGTTTCATGTATTTGGCAAATTACAAAAAAAGCGTTTTGAAGATGTAGATTTGCAGTTGACAATGAGAGTGCATTATAGTTATATACCAATGTACAAGCATAACGAAGATGCAGATTCGATAGAATTCGCAACTACTCATATTGATGAAAGTGGTTGACATATCCAGATATTTAGCAGTAAGAACATTTAATGGGATAATAAACTAGACAATGCTATTGTGAATGTTTAGCTGTAAGCTTATTAGATAGTTCTAGCGGAATATTTGTCCTCGACAGATGCGTGAAACTTGATTAATCTCCGGTAAACAAAGCATTGTGTTCCCTATCGGAAACGGCAGTAAATGCCGAAATAGAACAACAGCAAAACAGTGAAGGGGAAGTTTATTTCCCCGTTATGTGATAGATCTAATCCGATCAAAACGTGGATGAGGTGCAATACTAGATACACATCAGATGTAACTTTCCAACGTCAGGATGGGAACAGACGAGTATTTATTAAATTTAGACGTAAAGTTGACAAAACGTTGCTTGGTGTTCTTTTCTTCAACGGTAACATTTAGTATTCATATACAATTTTTCCAAGATAAATAGAATTATACAAATGCCAGTGTGTCTGTTTGTTTATAGCGTGTGCTTTTGAGATACCATTCGATGACATATTTGATCCATATTCTACTTCTCCGACTTACTGAGTTTTCAAAAACTAACACTTACACACGAAGGAGGACGATGCATATAAGTACGGCCTTGAGCACGGTACTGACGCAAGATCACTATCCCTTCTCTATCAACTGAGAGTGCTATATAATCTTACTTTTCTGTGGCACATACATGAATGTTGATGCTTGTTAGAAAGGTTAGTCAAGCTTTCATACTTCCTACACTACACTCGGGGTCTGATAAACATAAGTATCTGATAGAAATATTTCTCTCTAGTCACGCATGACCCCGGCATTGATCTAATGGGCATTATGATTTGTTACTCATAGCCCTGCGCCCTTAGCCACGTTTACACTTAGTCATCAAGGAATTGCAGGGACGCAGGAAAATATTGGTCAAGGATGTGTAAAACGCAGTATAAACTGATAAAGACACGTTTGGAAAGATCTCCTCGGACGTCGAGTACGTGGTCGAACTTTAGACTTGTTAATAACAATTGTGAAGACGCAGTTTAATCATGACGCATTATAACTATAATGAGGAAAAGTAACGTCAGTGTTGACGTCGTTGTGACATCCTCGATATCCAGGAGTAACGCTCAATTTCGCTCTTTTCACCCCTGGAATAATTCATAGCAAAGTGAAGGCTCAATGTGCAGTACCTTTTGGATGAGACGAGAAGCCTTGTTTTGTCCTATTATGGTTATCAAAAGAATATCGCGGTCGCATAACGGTAAAAATTGACAGGTTTTGAAGTCGGGCGTGCCTCCTTTGTTATCTTCAAAGGAAAAGTGTCAGCCTAGTGATTGGTCAGATTTTTTGTTATCGGACACCAATCAAATAGCTAGCCGCGTGCCTTCAATTTTTCTATGACATATTCCAGGGGTGCAGAGAGCAAAAGTGGGCGTTTCCCCTGGATATTGAGGATGTCGTTGTGACGGTATTGACTTAGTAACAACATTAGTGAAGTAGTAATGACAATATGGACGTAATAAATACGGTATTTACGTACAAATAACTGCATTGTTCTGTTTCAACCACGATTGAACATGAACAGACCGCTACTAATATGCATCTTGACTATTCTGTGCTCTTCTCCGGCCTTTATCTTTTTCACTTCGGTCTCCCTTGGACTGCTGGTTTCATTGGCGGCATAGACTGTAGTTGATTGTTGAAGGTATACGTGGACGGCACGGCACTGTGTTTGTATCTTTGACCAAGATACTTTACTCCGCTTATACCAGTCTATTCAGCTGTAAGTGAGTCTGTGGTTGGGCAGTCCTAGAATTATTGAATGCTAGTTGTGAGCGCCGAAATAGCAGCACCGGCTGTATGCTCCTCATGGAGTTGAGACATATATTGGCTGGTTACAAAGGCCCTATAACCACGGGTGATAATTTGTGAACCACTTTGAGATGACCTACGAACTAGCTAGTGATAAAGCGGTATATAAGAACCTCGAAATAATATAATTATTATTATTAAATCGTGACAAGCGCGTAACGCAGTTTGTGATCGTTGTAAGAACGCATTGGACATAGTGGGAACGTGACCATGTGCGCAGTGGTAGGAAATTAGTTGAAACGTGATAGACACTATAAAATCCAGTAAGGACGACGTCTGCTGGATAACCGAACTACTCGGCAGTGAAGCGGACCTAAAACCTATCACTCAATCAATCAATCGACGTAGTTAGGGCACGGTATGAACTGAACAACTACACAGTTTGTAAACCACGTCGCCGCTACGTTGATCAAAATGTTCTGGACATTGTGGTGCGGTCTTCCAGGTTTTCGTCGGAGTGTGATGGGCACTTATGCAATGATCAATCGTCATTTTGCTGTTTTATAAAAATCACTTAGCATTTCTATGTAATAAACTTTGAAATATATTACTTGAGTAATTTCATAAGTACACTGAGTCTATGTTAGTCCAAACTATATATATATGTAGGACAATGAACCAAGATTTTTTAAAGTTAGCAAACATATGCGTCAATGTTCTAAAGATGATTTTTATGTGTTATCTTTTTACAAACTGAATAGCGACGATGTAGTTGGAAGAGAAATTAACGAAAATATGTTTATAAAAGTCCTCAAACCCATCTTGAATGCACAATGATTTTTGCAATGTATTGTAAGTAGATGCTTTCTTTGTCCTGGTATTGTAACGTTCCGGGGTCCGTACCCTAGTCACTTCTAAGGATCCCTGTGCTGTAAGCTTAATTATAACCATACTACAGTTGCAAATATATACAAATATGTGTTACTACCTTGTAACCAGCATACCCATTACCTAATGCTTAATACATGATATGAACAGAATAATTACTGCACGACTATAGAACTAATACGAAAGCTATCTGCTCTTTATCAATATAACACACTACACACACTACCGTACAATCCAGGCAGTACACAACTCGACTACCTAGTCGCGGCTAGCCCTAGTCACTATAGTTGCCCTATAGTCAGCTACCTAGCTATATGACCTAGTCGCGCCGATCACGACAGCCTCATACTAGTATACAACTACAGCACTCTCTAATGTCCAAGTCTATCCCTAGTCACGACTAGCTCTAACGACTATACCTAGTCACGACTAGCCTGGTCGCGACTAGCCCTGCACAGCCTATGCCCGTGACACCTTCTGTCTAACGGTATCTCGCTACAGCACTCAATCGTTTATTTAATATATCTTCCATGCAGTGTGTGGATCAAGGCAAGACTTATTCAGTCACTTCTATCTTTCCAACACAAAGCCGGTCTCGCATATATTAGGTACTTGCGATCTGTCGCTGCTGTACACACGCCGAGATCAGAACAGAACTGGGCTGATTGTCGCTGGATTCTGCCTATTTATACCCTCTTGCTATCCTAGCGACACCTAGCGGTGAGTGAGGTATAATCACCTGTACGTTTTGATTGTACCTCGAAAACTATCTGTCTTCTAAGCGTTCGAATTACGGAGACATAACACAAATGATTAACGCCAACAGATCAACGTATCTAACCTGAATAATATGCTAAATCAGTGAAGGTAGGATTACGATATGTACATTCATCACAGTATTGATTGTGACGTCACTATGCTTGTTTATTGATGACGTCAATAAAATTGTTGACTATACAAATATTGATGAAGTCATGTAACCAACGGTGATAAATAAACATCAATCGCCTGAAGAAGCCCTAGAAGGCAGAAAGGCCTAGCGGACGATCTGAAAGATTTATGTTTTTTATTCTATAAATATATAAAGAAAACATTGAGAAGTCCTTGTGGTGGAATTAAATATAAAAAATTAAACAAAAGACAGAGAAAGTGTCTCTAGGCCTTTTCTCGGGTTGATTCCCCGTTCATCAGGAGACTGTGTTTATTTTGAAAACAGGCATTGTAAGGTCATAGTTGTTTACACAAGAAAGTATGACGTCATCAATAATGCAAAATCATTATGACGTCACAGAAGGCATACACATAAATCCATGACGTCAACAGCAATACAAGCTTAATTGTGACGTCACAATAAAATATGAACAATAATATCTAAAGCACAGCAATTGCTTAAAGCATGACACGTTGAATTTAATGTGAACTATTTAGACTGGGTTTCAACAGTTTCATTAACTCCGACTCCTGAAACTTCCCTCTTTATCACATCAGATGAATGCATTGGTAAATAGGGAACACTTTGAAGTTATTGTTAGCACGGTTATGAATATGTTTGTTCACTTGTAAAAATCTAAGGTCATCATGGATTGTTTGTTGCTTGTGAAGAGTCATTCTTTGACGTAGTTCACGCCCAGTTTGGCCAATATGAAATTCCAAACATTTAACACAAACTTTAGCATATATAACATTCTTCGACTTACAATTCATACTAGAACGTACAGTGAATTTAAATCCATTTTTGAAAACAAAAGTAGAACCTTCAATAATTATTTTACATGTTCCACATCTGGGCGAATTACATTTAGACACAATAAGTTCAGCTTGATTCGTTTCAAACTTGGAAAAACTCAATAGCCTTTTGAGATTTTTGGGTTGTCTTTTACTATTGATAATTCTATGTTTAGCTAAAACATTTTTCATACGCACGCTAGTTCTCTGCAAGTCATCGATTTTGGTTTTTACAATAGGGTACATAGCAAAATTATGTGGATTGTATGTAGATACAAAAGGAATAATTCCTTGGTCATCGTTGGCTTCTACACGGGATGTAAAAGGTCCCTTCTCTATAGCTCTATTTACACCACTACGAATAATCTCGTCCGGATTATGCTGCGACTTCAGGAAAAACATTAGTTCTTTAAGTCGCACATCCAGCATATTGGGGTCACTTACAATTGTCACAATTCTAGATGCGAGATTAAAAGGTATATTAATTTTAATATATTTAGTATGATTTGAATAAAACTCTAAATAATTATGAGCATCAGTAGGCTTTGAATACAAATGTAGAGAATTCATTTCCTCACTTAATTTGTCAATACACATATCAGAAGGCCATACAATAAAACAATCATCTAAAACTCTAAAAAAATGTTTTGTACATATTCTAAAAACACTTTACCATATTTACATTCTATATTGTTGTAGAGTTTCTCTTCAAAATAACCATGGTATATATCATTATTTGTTGGTAGTGATTGCCATCAAAATAAAAGACATTTCTTTTCAAAATAACTTTTCATGATCAAAACGGTTATCAATCTTGCCTGGATGTTTCTTAAGCTAATACGTAATAGCTTCGATTCCTAAATCATGTGGAATATTTGTATATAAGCTGACGACGTCAAAAGACACAAGTTTAGAATTGGGAGGAACAGATTTTGGCAAATGTTTTAAGAAAATCAAAATCGTCTTTTATAAAACTCCTCACTGAAGAACAAAGTGGCTTCAAAATTAAGTCAATAAAATGACTAAGCCGTTGGGTAACACTGTTAGGTCCGCCTAATATTGGTCGAAATGTCAAATCATCTGGATTTTCAATAATCACATACTCGCTTTTCTCGCTTTGAATTAATTTAAATTAAATTAAACAGAAAACATCGATGTTTTCAATCATACGTTGCAATCAAACATTGGTATTTTGTTTATGTTCGTGAAGAAAAACATGTGTTATTTCTTGGGGAACCATTAGATATTTTTGAAATATTCCAGCTCGACCCATCCTAGACGGCACGCTCCTCAATATAACAGCCCGGCGAGGCTCAACAGTCAAACTCCCTTGTAACATCCAGAACCTCGGCACGCACAAGGTACGTAGAGCTAGGGGTTAGGACTACATTTTATTGTACAAACGTGTGTTGCTAGGGGTTAGGACTACATTTTATTGTACAAACGTGTGTTGATGAGTCGGCATTCATACATTTGTACCTAGCAATTTTATAAAAGGCTACCGATGTGCGGTAATGATTGATATAATGTAAATCAATAACACCTATTCACAAATCATAAGCAAAATGTCATACTTTTGTTTGTATACATATGAAGCTATTGTGGTCGTCTTTACATGGTTAGCTCCCTTTGTTAAATATCTTTAATCGTTAAATATTTGTGTTTTTTTAAAGAATGTTGTCATTTTTTTATGATAGACCAGTGTATAATCCTGAATGCAGGGATAAATTAACGTCAGTTTCATATTTCCTGATACCCTTATGTTTGTATCAGTAATATTTGAACACTTATCATTTGACCTGAACACTTTTTCCTTTACTGGTTTTGCTTGTAATAATCTATCTGTATGGTTTGACCTGTAATATTATACCTGTGCACAGGTGGCGTGGTTTGACGGGGGTGAAACCGTTATCGCAGTCATGGACCGGATCATCTATGATATCTCTCGATACAATATTGAACGTCTCTCTGTCAATGACTGGAGTCTCGTCATTCGTCACGTCGGACCAACAGATGAAGGAATCTATAGATGTCGCGTAGACACCCAACCAATCCTGGTGAAACCTATCCAACTCATCGTTGATGGTAAGGGGAGGCCACTCACCTAAACATGATTTATATCGACTTTCATGTATGGACCAGCATGCACATTAATCTTTATCTAGAGTTGTCGTTCCTTCCTATCACATACCCCTTTGTCAACCGCTTCATCATAAGATTCTCGGAAAATTGAATTTTGACCTTTTGAATTTATGGGGGGTCCTAGAATAATTGTCGTTTAAATATAGATTTTATAAATTTTAATCTTAAACGTTTTTATTAGAATACTAATTTTATAAAGAGAAAAACATTTTTATTGTCCACGTATATGAATGTTATGAGCGACAACTTTGGGTAAGGCACAAGCTGATTTCACGATTACATGTTTGGCATGCTAAAAAAAGTCTTTTACCGGTTTTGATATTACATAAAAATTATTCTTTAGACAGAATACATATATGGAAAGTTTTTAAGGAAGAATAAAATATACACTACCATTGTAACTATACATAATCAAGTTGACAAGTTTTGATATATTTAAAATATTGTGAAAATGTTGCATGCTTTTCTAATTAAAGGTATCACTACGCTTACTTCATGTTTATCAATATGACATATCTAGTATCAAAATATCAGTAATTCTATACACTACCATAAGTCATTTTCAAAATTAAATTCACATGTAATATCAATCTGTCATTTTGTTAGGATACCACCGTCACGCAACTAGGTCTTATGCAATGAGGTACACTACTGTTATATGCAGTTATTATTAATGTTCATGTATCTACATATGGCGGAAAAGAACAGGTTATCAACCTTCTTAGATACTCACTCGTTTCATGGATAATTCAAACATGTTTTCTTCATCAATAACACTAACCCTTGTATGTATCTCATTCATGGATATTAAAGCGTCGTAGTTTTGCTACGCTGTATAATTCGCGAATTCCGTTTTCAAACTTGCGAGAATAATATACATCTACCAAGAAGCGTGGAACTCGCACTATAGTTCGTGGTACCGAGATTTGGTCTGTTGATTCAATGAAAAAGGCAGTAACAGACACAACAGCTTATCCTCATCCTGGTATGTACATTTTCATAATGTTGCTTTGTAGCGCTACAGTACCAAAATGCAACATCTACTTAAAAAGTATGATTTAATTCTTGACTTAGTTTCTGGAACATTATTTTTGGTTAATATTATAATGGAACAATTGTGCCTGTAATGTTCTCAGATATTAACGGCAAGTGATTCAGATTTGAATGTGTGACGAAGCAGTCCATTTACACGTGCTGACAGGGAAGTGGGAGGGGGAATGCAACTTTGGTTCATATTACCATTCCTTGTTTTACAGGCGATATTCAATCTTAAGAACAATAAACAGTTGTTCTGAATCGTTTGTAATTCCTGTGAATACTTTTTTTATGACTAGAGAACAAGATAAGTTTGTTTCTTTTAATTTGATAGGTAGAGTTGCAGGTGGAATACGTGTGTGTATTCCTCAGGTAGTGGACCGACTCCTTCGCCACGTACGTTGCTGTCGGAACCAATAGCAGAGGAACCACGGGTTGTACCGGGATCATATCCTTGGCAGGATGCTGGAAGAGCGGGTTACCAGTGCCATCAGATGAATCTCTAGCTTGTGGTCAATGTTGTCAACAGCCGATGTTGTAAAGAGGTTTTCTGTCAGTTAAGGAGGACAAACTCTACCCTATGTTTCATATCGCTCAGGCGAGTAGCTGCCAATACGCTTGCACGTAGGTGAATCAACCAAATTTTCAAGCAGAAAACACAAACACCAATTGTGCCCCTACCGGAGTCTTACCCTCAACACGCTACTAACTGAATCAGCTCTGACTAAAAGCTAACTACGTCCCTGTCGTAGGCATACATATTCAACAAGTTCAGTGGAAATATTCAGTACTCTTTCTTAGTCCCCACCTTTAGAATGTGTCAACAAGCTGACGTTTTCCCGTCTGACTGTAAAGAGCGATGGCGATGTAAATACAGGGAGGAGTAAGAATTAGACAAAGACAACTCCTGGTAATTGTCATCAATAGAGCCTTTAGAGGTTGCCTGCATGGCTAAAACATTTCGTCGAATTAACTGTTAGGCCTTGGAGAGGTGACTGGCTTTAGTGTCAAAGGGTTCAGTGATTACTCGTCGTAATGCTGAGCCATCATTGCTGTTAGATACATGTAAGTATACCTACCATCTCTGTAGGCCTGTAAACCTGAGATTTGTCCTAGAATCCATTCTTTCAGTGTTGTGGTGTGGACATCGGTGGACGCATCCTCTGCACCCCTGGAATATGTCATTGCAAAATCGAAGGCTCAGTGTACAACACCTCGTTGATGACACGAGATGACCAGTTTGATCATTTGATGTAAATTAAAAGAATTTCGCGGTTGCGTAACGGTTAAACCTACCAGCTTTGAAGTCGGTCGCCGCTCCTCTTTGATCTTCAAGGGACATGTATCAGCCTAGTGATTGGTCAGTTTCTTTTTACCTGAGACCAATCAAATAGCTAGCCGCGTGCGTTCAATTTAGCTATGATATAGTCCAGGGATGTAGAGAACGTAAGTGTGCGGTGGATGGTGTGCCGGGGTTGTTTAATCTGTTACCATACATCTCAGGTATGTCAGCCATTCAAAACACGAGTGTTATTTCATTGTTTCTAAAGTCTTCTTTGTAGGTTATAATCTCAGCTAGTGCGATGCCTTGGTTTTGGTTCCGATTGTTATTCAATGGATGTTCTATATAAGTTTAGGACCTTGATTTGTTGTGTAACGCCACGATCGCGAGACATTTCACATTTAGCATCCTAAGCAACCATGTCCCCAGAACAAAGTTTTGCTGACAGTTTCTTATGTTGTTAAAAAACACATACCCTAACCTGGCTGTTCGTGTTAAACGTACTTACACCATTTCATTTCAAATCAATTTTATTGTATTCAAAAAAATACAATTGGATTAGGCACAGGCATTGCCTATAAAAGCCCTTTCCAGAGAATATACGTATATGTATATATAGAGAGTATAATAGAGAAGATGTAGTATATGTTCGAATTAATAGGAGAATACTAGAACCATTTAATACATGTTCACAGAAAATAATACATGTAACTAGAATATCATAGATTTTACCATTTCAATTAATATAGTCTATTTACTTCAATTATTAATAGCCTAGTGTTTGGTTGGAGGCACTTCAAAGACACTGTCACTATACACAGTGCCATCCTTCCCAATTACACCAGAGTTATTGTTATAACATAGCAAATACAAACACATTGTAATGTATTTTTAAGTATAGTTTAAGTTAAAATCTTCCAGATTTGTCAATAAACTCCAGAACACATGAGAGAATAAATTTATTTGATTCACTGCTAAGGTTCATATCACCCTTAGTGAATATAACAGTATTTAAGATGATGTTGTCAATTTCGTTGTAATTAGATAACGCATTGAATAAAACTTGTCTTTCATCTATATATTTGGGGCAATTGAGGAAGAAGTGATTTGCATCTTCAATAATAAAACCACAGTCACGCTTAGGATTATCTGTAAGATGATCATTATATAAATCTGATTTTAATTGGCTGACTTTATTCCGTAGTTGACATAATGTTATATTCAACTTCCTGGAGCCACCGTATTTAAAAATATCCGTACAGTTAGATGGTTGCAAAACGTATGTGCTTGCCTTAAGTTATTCCAGTTTTAACTGGCTCAATGTAGTGAGTTTTGGAAAAATACAGTCTGGCCTATTTCATAGAGACATCATTCTAGGAAAAAAGCTATTTTTATACAAGTTGGTTCTGCACAGGGGAACAATAAAGTTTCTATGATGTCTAAGGCGAGGACTTACACCATGCATCCTGTCATATACTGTTGGATCTGTACTAAAAAAAAGAATATTCAGAGAAAGTGTTTTAGAGAAAGTGTTTTTCTCCTGCCCACACAACTCCAACAACCCAGGTGGAGTATAAAATGGTCTGGGGTGGATGTTGCGGTATCTGTGCTGGTGCATTTAAATGAGGTGGCACTATAAATGATACCGTTGGAAGCACGGTCCACTACAAACGGAACACAATACATCTCCAGAACAAACGCAGGCATACACACATTGGGAGATATAAGCAAGTTGGCATAGGACTAGTAGTTAGCGCCTGATAAATATATGTATGCTAATTTTTTGATTGTATTAATTGTATATCTATGTATTATAAAGCGCTTTAGAGTGACTTATTCTAGCTAAAAAGGGCGCTTTATCGAATTTTATTCATCATCATTTTTAATATTTTGAGCTTGAGTTGTACCTTGCCAATACACTTTGATATAAAATATTTAATATAAAGCCCTCGTATATAAATATGTATTATAAAGGTTTTGCAGCCATCTTGAACTTTACCGGAAGCAAGTATTTTTTTCGGATGTCTCCCTATCTTCAAATGACCAGTGTAAATCATGGATTGTATGTACCAAATTTCATGTTTTTATCACAAAGTGTAGAATTCGGCTGTATTCGGCTCTTACCTGCTGCATCTTGACTTTTGCAGTGAAGATAGATACTGAAGTCTGTGCAAGTTTGTGAATTGGCGTAATAAAAAAATAAAGTCCAGCATTGGAGGACCACCACACATCGATATTGTGTAAACTGTTATTGCGGTACAGAATACCATGACATCATAAAACAAAACGAAACAAAAACAAACAAAAACAAAAACAATACAAATTATATATGTATATTATTTTTTTTTACAAAATCTGAAAACATGTATTCATACGCACAGGAAATATTAATCTGGTCAATTTTATGGGCAGACGTAACAGACAAGATTTGGTAGTTTTAAGGAGACTTACATAAGTAGGAATTGAAATATAAAAGAAAAACAAATGTCAGGAAAGATTGATATACGGTATATCATAACTGGTCAATGAAACTCCTACGCGCGTGCTCAATGTAGATGGCCCCAGGATATATTGGTCTGACCCTGTCACGTTACCCTTATTGGGGTCATGGCCTTGCTGACCAACAACAAAACGACCATCACTGTCTATCGACAGGTCGTTATTGCAATCAAAACCACATTCTATACAATACACTTGTGTCGGCAAGACGACAAACAGCGGTCGGTATGCGTGCCGTACAAGTATACGTGTTTACGCTTTCTTGTGATTGCCATACCTGTGTTTCACAATTTCATGAATCACTGCAGCTCATATTGACATAGAACACATTCATTCAAGTTTCATTCTATCAATTAGTTATCGAATTATACTGACGGAACGGTACTCAAACAATCGTAAAGGTTTGAAACAATTTAGTGGACAACCAATGCAACCAGAACATCCCTCTTCCGATCTCCCTTTTCACTTCTTCCCTCGCTTTCTTTCCTTTTCTTTCTGTTTTACATATCAATTATTAAGTACATGCACATGTAGATCTACCGTATATAAAGACTCGAGGAAAGATAACTAAATGACATTTTCTATTCATCTTTTTTTTCACAAATCACATAAAAACGATCATTTGATTTCAATTTTCTCTAACTTAACTTTCCTTTATCGGTTTGCTTTGCATGACAATAACAGTCATAACCCATTGTGTACACAATAATGACATTATTTACACAATAGAAATAATTTAACTTTGGTAATAAGCTACTCCTGTATTAAACATAACACATAATATAAATTATACACCGATTTACATACATCACTTTGCACGGAAATCATTTTGGTCAAAAGCGTTACAGACTACTCCAAAATAATCCAGTTCAACTTGAGATCGAGGCTGAGAGAAAACCATACCGGCAAATCTAAATGGACCTCTGGAAGAATATGTGGGCCAAGACAAGGTTCTATTTTGTACGTCTTCTTGTGTCTGGTCGCCGTTCGGATTTTCGTACTTTGCAAAATTTGTCCAATAAATTAAAAGTTCATCTGCCACTTGTTGTTCTTCCATAGATAGCTGAAATCCACCCCGATGTAACGACTGGAACAAAAACGGTATTTCAGCGGCATGACATGCCTTGTCTCTGCAGTAAGGCATAAATCGGCTCCTGTTGAGAAATCTCCAGGAATGGTCAAACACGTACAGCCATGTAGTATTTCGTCGTTCGAGATCCCTCGCGATTTTTCTTGTGGGGCATGTAAAAACTAGATCTGTCGCTAGTTGTGAGAATTCTTCACGTGCGTCCGCCATGTTCCTTGGATAATATCTTAAAAACAGATTCATCGCGTCTCTTGGTTTCAGCAACAATAACAAAGCCGAAAACGCACCTCTGCTGAGAGGTGCCCGAAATGACCTGTATATGTAAGACGTGCCTTCATTGGCTGTTGTACCGAGAACCACAGGCTTTCTCACGAATACCCCTTTCTCAAACGCCGATTGCAAGTCAAGGGGAACCTCGTTTCCGTCTAGATGTGGTATCCAGGGCATGAAGCGCTGCAGGAGAGTTCCGGTCGAGGTCGACGTCTTTTTCTGAGCGTCAATTATTTCCACAGGGGATTTTTGTTTCAGACACTCCTTATCCTGAGGTGAACAATTTAAAGCCGCACTGAAGCTCTTGCCTTGCGCTAGAGCTTGCTCATACGTTTTAAACGGAATGCTGAACGGTACACTCTGAAGAATTGCCCTCTGGAACAGACGTTCCGCATTGCCGGAAGTGAGGTGGATGGCGGTTGAGGTAGCACCGGCACTTTGTCCGAATAACGTGACCTTGAATACAGAAAGAACATTTGAAAACGGTTAGATAAACGGCAACACTATTAAATATTGTAATAAAAACATAACAGAATTTGATGCTTAAGAATTTACATTGAATTGATTACAGCATATTGTCCATTTCTTTACAAAGAAATAAAATTATGTGTTTGTCCCCAATCTTAAAATACAGGTATATCTTTGTAGTAATGTAAATTAAATTGAGTGCATTAGATTACATATATCAGCTGTAATTTATCAAATCAGTTGATTCTTGTCCGGTGATATAAAGGCCAGACTGGTGATATAAAGGCCATGCAGACTGCTGATATAAAGGCCATGCAGACTGGTGAGATAAAGGCCAGACTGGTGATATAAAGGCCAGACTGGTGATACAAAGGCGACACCGGTGATATAAAGGCGTGACTGGTGATATAAAGGCCATACAGACTGGTGATGTAAAGGCCATACAGACTGGTGATATAAAGGCCAGACTGGTGATATGAAGGCCATGCAGACCAGTGATATAAAGGTCAGACTGGTGATATAAAGGCCAGACCGGTGATATAAAGGCCAGAATGGTGATATAAAGGCCAGACCGGTGATATAAAGGCGTGTGCCAAGTGGTTATTTTTCATTGGCATAAAGTATCTTTCCAAAAGCAAAATGGAGAAAAGGGCAGAAAAGTGCAGCCCGTGTTATATATGTACCTTTCTAATACTGCATTACAAACAATCATGAATGTACATTGTGTGTGTGAACTCGAAAATGTAAGGGTATACTAAAATAATTTAGTCCGTTCAGCGATGAAAGTTTCGAGTAATTAGATACCTATCACCAAGTGATCTACCAACATGGAAAGTGCAATGGTTTTCCGAATGTACGAAGTCAGATTTGTGAATGAAGGAACTGCACTTAATATTTTCATGCATGATGACCCGAAAAAAAAACTGTATTCAGGGAATTAAAATAATTTCAAATTTACGGATTTAATCTGCATCCAGTCAGACCTTAACAAGGATCCTTATTATATTTACCTGTCCAGGGTCTCCTCCAAAGTTCTGAATATTCCCATTGACCCATTCCATAGCAAGCCTCTGGTCTCGTATCCCGTAGTTACCAACGGCGGTCCCGGGTTCACTTCCGGTTACCAGGAACCCCAAAGCCCCTGTCAAATAAATATACAAACACTTTTTAACGAAACTTCCATCTATTTTGTATTTGTATTTTATATTTATCTAAGCCTCACTTCTGCTTGTTGTACATTACAGAGTAAGCTTGCAGCACATATTGGTTTAGACTAGTTTCTGTGTATTATGATAGGTTGGTTTTAAATCAACATCATTTCCATCCTGTTAGCTTACCCAATCTATAGTTGAAGGTGACGAGTATGACGTCACCCTTGTTTACGAAGCGTTCCCCGTTATATATTTCGGCGCCGCCGGTGTACGATTCAAAAGCTCCCCCGTGGATGAAGACCATCACAGACTTGTTACCCCCGGGACGGGCATCCAGGGGGACAAAAACATTCAAGTAGAGACAATCCTCCGACATCTGTATAGTAAAATGAATATAAAAGACTTATTTTATATGACTAAGCTCCTAATAAATAAATTACATTCAGTGTTTACAGAGAGTTCAGACACTCAAAATTTACTATATTTTTTATAAACTATACTTTTGTTGGCCCGGATGTTAGCGCGCTGCAGGGGGTCTTAATGTGGGAGAAAACCGGGATACCCAGATAATTCACTCCTTTTCACGTCCGATCCGGAATCGACCCCGGCTGCCTTGGTGAAAGCTTATAGGCAAGTGCGTTATCCACTGCGCCAACAGGCCATCTTTAGTATCGTTAAAGATTGTTATTTGTTATTTGGTGTTGTTTTGGTTTATGTCAGAGGGTGTGGTATTGGAGGGAATTCTGTTTATCAAATGCAGCACAAAATTAATTGATATTCTAGTTGTTAATTGCACATCTCGCATATTGATGATTTTAAATAATACATTAACCCGTAACACTGATCACGCGCCGGCTTACCTGTGAAAGGCACATCCCGGGGGGTGTATCAGCCCCACACTCGGGCTGCATACACATAGGGCGGGGCTGGGTCGCATCCCACACACCGACCCAACGGGGAGGGGGCTGGGAGTGTTCCCATCTATAGAATAAAATATCAAGTTTTATATCAGTAAAATGTAAAAGAATTAAATCAAAATGAACTCAACAAGTAAATGCCGCAAATAAATATATATTGCAGTTACCTCCCTTACATAACGCAGCGTTACATAAGAACACGGGTACATTTATTGAAATAACAAAATAAAGTATCACAATATATAAATTTGATTGAACAGAAGTCACAGTCTCGATCCAGTTAATACAGTTCATGTTTATAATAACAATATGTTTTGCTACGACGATCAGATCTGCGGACTGGTATTATCTCCCGTACTGACTGGTATTATCTCCCGTACGGACTGGTATTATCTCCCATACTGACTAGTATTATCTCCCGTACGGACTGGTATTATCTCCCGTACTGACTGATATTATCTCCCGTACGGACTGGTATTATCTCCCGTTCTGACTGGTATTATCTCCCGTACGGACTGGTACGGACTGGGATTATCTCCCGTACTGACTGGTATTATCTCCCGTGCTGACTGGTATTATCTTCCGTACGGACTGGTATTATCTCCCGTACTGACTGGAATTATCTCCCGTACGGACTGGTACGGACTGGGATTATCTCCCGTACTGACTGGTATTATCTCCCGTAGTGACTGGTATTATCTCCCGTACGGACTGGTATTATCTACCGTACTGACTGGTATTATCTCCCGTACGGACTGGTATTATTTCCCGTACGGACTGGTACGGACTGGTATTATCTCCTGTACTGACTGGTATTATCTCCCGTACGGACTGGTATTATCTCCCGTACATATTTACCGTCTGTGCACGTAGTTTGTTTTTTCAAAATGGTTTTCTATCATAATTTTCAAAATACAATTGATTTTGTAGTTTGGCGACTGTACATGTCAGATTTAATTCATGCGAATGGTGAAAAACTATTGACGTGCAATTTACATATGTAAGAAGTTGTTCATGGTATTATTCGTTTTACTAGAAAATTTCCAAATGAAAATCAAACACAGTTGATTGAACCCATGCTACTAACTGATGGATAGCTTTGTTAAATTTCAGACGTGTACATATATGTTTAAGAATAATCAAGGACGTTCCTGGTATATTTTAGAGTCGGGCGAGCAATGAGCCCTGGGTTACACGTTTTAAACATCACCACATTTAGATCAATTTCAGGTAAGTTTATTCCAAAAGCATCACGGCTTATAGGAGTCACATCATGCAAGTGTTAAACATAGTAAATCAATAGTATAACGGAGGCTGAACAATGTGAAACAATTTCGCTCCGTGTCATAAATCGTGCAATTAATAAATGTATTATACAAGATAACACAATAGTATGACTAGTAGCTGTCACGCCTGGCAGTGGCAATACACAACAAATTACCAAGATTATTAAGTTGTTTAACGATCCGTATCGACAGGAGTTGACAGAATGGCGACGCCAGAAATATGGCTTAATATATTTTGATCTAATATCTAAAGAAAAATTATAAACTAGAATATAAAGCTAGAGAATTATCTAGCACTTCTCTTGGTAATAGTAATACATGTATAATTATCCGTTTCATAGAATTCAAACCATGATGGTTTATTGGCAAATACAGATTTTACTTTCCACTTTTTTTTTTAATTTTCAAAATTTCTTGGGGGAAAAAAAGTAAATTAACATAGAATCCATTTTGTAAATTATGTAACATGAAAGACTTCTGACAAGTCCTGATCACCGTACATGTGAAATGAGCGGTGGGCGCAGGGCATAGAGCGGTGGGCGCAGGGCATATAGCGGTGGCCGCAGCACCCACGAGATTGGGCCTAAGGAATACCCGGAACAATTTTTTTTTTTCTGTATGTGACACGTTTGAAAATAAAACTAAAATACATATTACCGATATGCAAATAAGCCCAATAGAGTTATAGGACCTACCTTTCCGGTGGTGAAGCATAGGGTATTCCGAGGAACACGATAGCTTCCGGTGTGACACGCCCCCGTACCCAGCCGTACAAAGTCTCGGCGTAGACACACAGACAGACAGGAACACTCCCTAGCAAGACAAGGATCCCTAACGTTGCCGTCATTTGACTCCTACACATGGTTGTTTCGTAAACGATGGCGCCAGGCAAATAGCAAAAAAGTATCCAAGAATGATATCAAGATATGTGAAATAAGCCGACTGCAAAAGTATTTACACTAAAAAAAAAAAAAGTCAACAAGATGAATTCAGTTTTCCAAAATGTTTACATATTTGTCACTTCATTTAATAAAAGTGAACTGTAGAGAATTTGTATTAAGTGATACATCCACAGTTACAAATATTCCGAAGTATATCACAGTTTCCGATGAAAGTGTTCTTATAACAAAAAAAGTAGTTGACGCCACAAATTGTAATTTAGATCCAAGTTTAAAAGAAATCACAGTCCGTTTTTCCGACGAGATCAATTCGATGTCGCAAAAACAATCCTGGTTGCTACCCAAACTTTATAATACTAATCTCCCAATAAAATCAGCCAGTCTGCGATTACAATTTTTGTCCGAGTGATCAAAAAGACTCCGGCAGGACTTATTCGACCTCTTTGAGAACGTGGGATTGTGTAGGTACAAACATACCAGGTATATTTACGAGATACGTAGTCATCAATCAGACTATAGCATAATGACTTCAGCCAAAATACACGGCAAGTTACTCTGGGACTTATACCTTACTGGACAGTGGTCATTAGGGCCATGGGCAGGTATATTACTGGACAGAGCGTCCTTCCCAATACACGTGTTTATAATAAGGTTTGTATATATATATGTGTGTGAGCAGTTATTTCCGGGATAGACCTACGTCATCAATAACAGGAAGTTGTTTATCAAGACATATTTCCCACTATGAATCAAGCGAAATACTTGTGATTTTGTGGTCAAATATCGCTATTCGTCATATTCTGGAGCGGTAATTGGCCATGCCGGTCGGTATATCCGTCGAATACGGTGGTTTATATGTGGCCATTTCAAATTGTATCGTTGTTTCGTCATTTCGTTTTGAAAAGACGATGTTTGGAGGGGCAAAAGACGATACTTATCGTTATTTTGCTGCAAAATAACGAAATGACACTTATCAGTATAATTGACCCACATATTACATGTACGACATTACATGCATTATAAACGACATCTCTACAGTCCAATTAAAAATAGGTATTCTGAAGATAATAAATGGTTTAATGATTTAAATTGATGAATTTCAGAATTTAAAAATAAAAAATTACAAATAGTAAGGGATAATTGATTGGAATTATTTTCAGGGTACGTTTTTAATAAAACAAGCCACAACGCACGATAAACCTCGCATTCCATAATTGTTATTGATAAAAATAATAATATACAACATTTGATATAGCGCCCTATCTAGCTAGCATAAGCCACTCTAAAGCGATTTACAGTACATATATGTACAATTAGCATATACATTAATCAATATAATTTAAAGGAATTCGCAGGAGCTGCCTTATCAGGCGCTAACTACTAGTCCTATGTCACCTGGCTAAAATCTCCCTATGTGTGTATGCCTGCGTGATGTATTCTGTTCTGTTTGTAGTGGGACCATGCTTCCAACGGTATCATTCGTAGTGCCACCTCACTTGAATGCTACAGCACAGATACCGCATCATTCACCACAGACCATTTTATACTCCACCTCGACCGAAGCCCGGCCTCCTGCGTTAACGTTGAAGGCCGGAGTGTTAGCCACTCGACCAATCCGCCCTGATTTGTGTAATTACATAATGTAATAGAGGGATGATCAGGAGATATCCACGTGTATGCTAAATTTTAGTTAGCTTTGTAATAACACGTGTGACAGGCTTCCATGACGTACATGTATAGACTGAATTGTCGATTTCAAGATTATGTTTATGGGTATCAATAACTGATACAATGAATGACATTTTGCAATAAGTTTATAAGTACTATAAAGATATGAGGTTCGATGTTCATTTTTTGTACATTGTGTTTTAAACAGAATTACAGCATTTCATATTTCTCTGGTTAGCGGTAGCACACCTCAGCCAGCAGTTTTACGTTTAGGTAACATTGATTGTGGACATGCCTTATATATGTAAGAACACATCGTCAGAACAATCTTTATGTAATTCCAGAAGATCAGTGTGTTCTTGTGTCACAAAAGTATACGTATTATTGAAAATAAGCCATAAAATGTGATGCCCGGGGGTGTAGCGGATATAGACTGTGTCATCACACGGGAAACACCGTCATCCATCATTACCGTTCCGATATCCTAGACATCTGGGAACTCCTCACAGCGCATGTATCGAGATAGAAACATATGTCTACCTCCCAATTAGTACTTCTAATTACATAAACAGCTAATCGTATATGATACGATATCTAATTTCTTTGTGGTCGGGCTTTCACGAAATTCCATAAAAAGATTACGAACCAAATTAGTTTGAACGAGTGAAACTCCGTGGTGATCCATCCACGACACTCCCGGTGTCACACCCAGTTGAGTTCTCTGCGCCCATGGAATGTGTTAATTTTGAGGATAGAGTTGTACTTTTGCTATCAGGCATGCCCACATGTTTACTGCTGTCAAGATTAACTGATGATATTTTGTACCTTTTAAAAGGCAACAATAACCAATATTTTCAACTTGAGAATGTTTTGAGTCAAACTGGTACTGTGTTTATTGAGTTTTTTCATGCATATCCTTCAAAGTATTTAAGTTTCAAAGATATTTTCATGAATTTCTTGATCCAAATGGGATACACAAAATTTCGGAATTTATTAAATGTTAAACTATAATAGAAATATACTTGAAGATATCAATAAAATAATTAAATAAATGAATAAATCTCATGCAATTACAATGTACGTTTGAGTATTGGCATTTTTTCGTAACAAATAACAACAGAAAGATGTGCGATTGGTTCTTTTTAAATGGCATAACACAAATTAGCTAAATTAGATGTCTTGGGCACAAGACGATTAAGGGGCTTTTGAGACAAGGTGAGCTGCTATTCTGGAAACTGTTAACAAGGACGGAGGAAGGGCATCGGCGTACGATTCATACATTTGACAAAGTACACAGATAAGACTCTTACAATATAACATGAAATTTTGTGACTTTTTAATTACTTAATGAACAAGAAATATATCAAAATACTGCATGTGCTATATTCTTTATATAGAATACAAACGTCCAATAGATACAGACAATGAAACAAATTTGACACTTGGAGTTAGGCCATCCTCGCTACTCCGGGGGTAACGCTCACTAACGATCTCTGTACCCCTGGAATATGTCGTGGCGAAAATAAAGGCTCAGCGTGCATCACCTTGTGAATGAGACAGGAGGACTAGTTTGATGCTTTGATGAACATCACAAGAATCTCGCAGCCGCGTAACGGTATAATAGACTGGTTTGAAGTCGGTTGTCACTCCAATGTAATCTTCAAAGGACAGGTATCTGCCTGCTAACTCATGGGATATCGAGGATGGAGTTGGTTAGGTTTCTGATCACAAAGAATGGCTAGACACACAGGGGCATGGATCCATGCTCCTGTGGCTAGACAGGTAAATATTGTGTTTGTTAGCCACGCGGACAGCGAAGGGGACATGACATCAGCTAGCAGTCCTTTTTTCTCAGATACTATAATGTGTCGTGAAGCACATGAAGTATTGTTTTCGTTTTATTTTTATTTGTGAGTTCACGAATTCAACACAACAACTTCTACCTCTGCAATACATTTACTTTATTGCTTAATTCACTACATACACGTGTAGCGTACAGATTATCCAAATAAGTAGTGACGTCCACTCCTTCCATAGTTAACTCATTCAACCCCGAAGACACATTTGAACTCTTCCAAATCAAAGGTTGCAATAGTTCATTATGAAATTTCAGGGGTGAATTAAGGAGTTACAAGTAAAGGGACATCACGTAAAAGCCATATTTTCTAATTAATGTATGTGTAGTATGCACTTCCACTTATGTTACCTTGCTATCCCTATATTCATAGTCCAAAATGTTTAGGACTGATATTATCTTTTTGCTTGGCTTTCTGAATGGCATCCCTATTTTCATCCTCGACACTCAATGGGTGCTCTCTGCACCCCTGGAATATGTCATAGCAAAATTGAAGGCTCGGTGTGCGCCACCTTGTTGATGAGACAAGAAGACTAGTTCGATCCTTTGATGTACATCAAAAAAATATCAAGGTCGCGCAACGGTAAAAATTGAAAGGCTTTGAAGTCGGGCGTCTCTCCTTTGTAATCTTCAAAGGACAGTATCAGCCTAGCGATTGGTCATTTTATTTTTTATCTGAGACCAATCAAACAGCTTTTTTCGTGCCTTCAATTTTGCTATGACATATTCCAGGGGTGTAGAGAGCGAAAGTGAGCGTAACCCCTGGATATCGAGGATGCCCTGTTTTCTATTACAGATAGATTTATTCATGACTTTGGAGTTATTTGATTTCTGTGATATTTGATACATGATAATTTTCTATCATATTGCAATATTACACTCATACATTTACCCGAAGTTATACATTTTCATTTATATCTATAAAGTCGACATCACATCCGCGCTATCGCAAGGAGGCAATGTTAACCAACATACCCTGTCTCCAGCACACATACACACGCACGCATACATTACACACGTGGAGACACGTCCTTCAGTACGTTCACCCATTCCTTGGTTAACCAACTACAAAATCTTTACGACTGATATCATCTTTTTGCTGGACATTCTGAATGACATCCCTGTTTTCTACTCCAGACAAAACTGTTCTTGGCCATGGTGTTATTTGATTTTACTGATATTCTATTAATATACATGATATTTTTCTATCATTTTGCAATATCACAAACTTAAAATTTTTTACCATTCAAAGTTCCACATGTTCTGCGCTATTGTAATGAGGCAAATACACCAACATGCTCATCCTCGATACTTGTGGGATTAAGCTCACTTTCACTCTCTGCACCCCTGGGATATGTCATAGAAAAATTGAAGGCTCAGTGTGTACAGTCTTGTGTTTGAATCTCGCGGTCGCGTAACGGTAAAACTTATTGGCTTTGAAGTCGGGCGTCGCTCCTCTGTTATCTTTAGAGGACAAGTATCAGCCTAGTGATTGGTCAGGTATTTTTTGACCCGACACCAATCAAATAGCTAGCCAGTGCCTTCAATTTTACTATGTCATTCCAGGGGTGCAGAGAGGGAAAGTGAGCGTAACCCCTGGATATCTAGGATGCAACATACCCTGCTTCCAGCACACATACACACATGCACACATACATTACACACGTCGAGGTACGTCCTTAAATTACCAAAGCTGTTAATAGGACGTTAAACCTAATAATAAAACCAGTTTACACAAACCTGTGTCTGTTGAACTAATTATGTAACAACGTGTAATGGAAATTTTTAATAATGTATAACATTTCATTTGGTCCATATTTACTATTAGCTATGTAAACAAAATGAATAAATAAATATTATTATCATTCTTTACTGATTTCAACAACACTGTAAGAATTTTTACCAAAAATAGGTTTGATTTCTAAATTCATGAAAAACAAAAGTTTTATAAAAAAGAAAAAAGAAATGTCAAAAAGACCCATTGAATCATAAAAATAATCAATAAAATCACCAAAGACATCAAATATTTTCTTGTTATGCATTTCAATCTGTAATTGTGATCTATTGAAATACCAGTACATGCCTCAAATTCATTACAGATCTATAGACTCATACAACTGTGAACTAAATATTTACATGTAGTATATATACACACGTACAAAAAGGTAACACTGCACTGAATATAACTGTGGAGAAGAGTTCCGCTTCTCAGCTGGGATTTTCATGGTTTTTTTTTTCATTTTGGAATATTTACCCGTGTACATGAATATAAAGATGAAAAATCAAAAATGCCTCTGTATTTTGTTAAAGTTATTTCCCTTAGAAAGGTATCCATCGTTCATTTTTATGTTTGCAGGGAATTACTTTTACTGGATATCATTAATGAAGATAAGGATTTGCAGAGTTCAACCGAAAGACTTTCTGGGGTGGTTTTTTTCTGCTTATTTTATCTTTTCAAATTTCAAACAAATTTCATTGTGAAAAATGTATCACAAAACATATTTTATATTTAATACTTCTATTAATATATTTCAACAGAAATTTCATAATAGTGATAATGACAATTTAATCTTGATGGTATTTTTTTCCTAATATAATAAAAAAACATGTATACAACTTTATATAATGTGTCAAATGTATCGTGAGGTAGACAGAAGTGTGACGAAAAAGTAATCAAATATCACATTTATCCGGTAATAAGCTAAGCCCACTTGGTTGGTACTTGTGCGGCGAAATTCCTGAGATTTGACGTTTCACAATTAATTTATGTCAGTCTCACATTTTTTCATACGTTGAAACGTGACCACATGTTGTACACGCCTTACTGTACTCATCCTCAGCCTCGTCGTAAACCTCCTCACCGAACTCATGAACGTGTGGTCCCCGGTCCTTCTTCACGAGGCTACTCCGAACGGCGTGTCGTAATTCTGTAAGGTAATTACAATATATTAACCAATTCACACCTGAAACTTCAGAACGAAGAAATACTAAATGCTATTATTGTCTCCTGTTGTTTACGAGTATTTGTTTTATGTCATAATTCACACACAACAATAAGAAAAATTAACGATCCTTTCTATAAATTGTAAAAGTTTTATTTATCTTGTAATTACAGAGAGTACATTTAAGTTTCACTGGAAATAAAAAAAATGTAAATAAAGCAATCAATATTGCGTTATGATACATATGAGTTAAATTTTAAGGACATTTTATTTGATCTTCAACACATTTAAAGGGTATCTTTTGTTTCTTTTGGAAGATATTTTTATTGAAATTTCACTGACCTTTAACTTTCTTATCAAATTTTTTCTGTTTCGTTTTTTCCCTGTTTTCAGCTCGTTTTTCGTGAGCTTCTTCAATACTTTCCTCACTGCCCCAGACTTCAATAGCTCGCTCATACACCTGTGACAAACAATAGAGACTTTCAATTATGACACTTATAGCTCGCTGATACGCCTGTGACAACAGATCCATGGCAGTATCGTGGTAAAATATAAATACAAACTTTATTTATTTTACAACAATAATGAAACAAGTAATTTCAACTTATTTTAATCACTCTTGTTGGCCTGGATGTAAGCATACATAAGGTCTTAATGTGGGAGGAAACTGGAATACCCTGAGAAAACCCACGTGGTCAGACAGGTAACCCCATACCTTTTCACGTCCGCTCGGGGAATTAAACCCCGGCCGCATTGGTGAAATGCAAGTGCGCTATCCACTGCACCACCCGACCACCTATTCTAGAGGTAGGACGCCGGAAATGTGACCGAAAGGTTGCGGGTTTGAGTCAAGGCACGGCTTTGTGTTGTATTTTTGAGCAAGATACTTTACTCCGCTTGTTCCAGTCTATTCGGCTGTAAATGACAAAGTGGTTGGGCAATGCTAGAATTGTAGAATGCTAGCTGTTAGTGCCGAAAGGGTAGCACCAGCTGTATGCTCCCCAGGGAGTTGAGAACGATATTGGCTGGTTGCAAAGGCACAATAACCAACGATAATAATTTTTGAACAGCTTTAAGATAACCTACAAACTAGGTTGTGATAAAGCGGTATATAAGAACCTCTTATTATTATTATCATTATTATTAAGTGTGAAAGATAGGGACTTAAATATCAAATACACCCCATTAAATCACAGGGGCATGGATTGCTTTACTTGTAATATTAAAAAATAGGGGTCTCCTATACTAATAAATACATATTAGTATAGGCGACCCCTATTTTTAGCTCACCTGGCCCGAAGGGCCAAGTGAGCTTATCCCATGGTGCAGCGTCCGTCGTCCGGCGTCCGTCAACTTTTTCCTTTAAAATGCTACTTGTCCTGAATGGCTCAGAGGATTTTGACCAAATTTGGTCAGGAGCATCATTGGCCAAAGGGTTCTCAGTTTTGTATAAACGGAGGGTATAACCCCCCTGGGGGCAGAGGGGCGGGGCCAAATAGGGGGAAAATAGGTAAATCTTTAAAAATCTTCTTCTTCTCAACCAATAGAAGGATTTTGACCAAATTTGTCCTAGAGCATCTTTGGACAAAGGAGACTCAAGTTTGTATAAACGGAGGGTGGAAATAGAGGAATTTTTTTCTCCTGCTATACAAGTGAAGGGACTTTAACCAAATGCAGTCTGAAGCATGATTAGGGACAAAAGAATCAATTTTGTATAAACTGAGGTGTGTGGGCCTCCTTCTAAGGGCAGATGGGTGGGGCCCATTAGGGGAAATAGAGGAAAACATCAAATATCCTTCTCCTTTTGTACCGATGAAGGGATTTTGACCAAATTTGGTCTGGAGCATCATTGGCCAAAGGGTTCTCAGTTTTGTATGAACGGAGGGTATGGTCCCCCTGGGGGCAGAGGGACGGGGCCAAATAGGGGAAAATAGGTAAATCTTTAAAAATCTTCTCCTCAACCAATTGAAGGATTTTGACCAAATTTGTCCTAGAGCATCTTTGGACAAAGGAGACTCAAGTTTGTATAAACGGAGGGTGTGGGCCTTCTGGCGGCATAGGAGCGGGGCCCAATAGGGGAAATAGAGGATTTTTTTTCTCCTACTATACAAGTGAAGGGATTTAAACCAAATGCAGTCTGAAGCATGCTTAGGGAGAAAAGAATCAATTTTGTTTAAACTGAGGTGTGTGGATTCCCCTTCTTTGGGGCAGATTAGTGGGGCCCATTAGGGGAAATAGAGGAAAACATTAAAGATCCTTCTCCTTCTGTACCGTTGAAGGGATTTTAACCTAACCAAACTTGTTTTAGAGAATCTTTGGGCAAAGGGAATTGAATATTTATAAATGGAAGATGCAACTTTGTTACTTGTACTCCTTTGATAAACCTGAATGGTACTCAGCAGGTTTTAAATTGAAAAATAAAATACCAGGTGAGCTATTAAGGCCCCTGGGCCTCTTGTTTAATATTACAAGTAAAGCGATCCATGCCCCTGTGCATTAAATAGAGAATAATACATGCATTTTCTTCGGCCCTAATGGGCTGATATTGCAGTCTTTGGTTGATACTGGATGTGATATGGAAAAAAGGCATGTTTTATTCTGTTTATTACATACTTATTAATAAAAGCTACTTTCTTATGATCTATTTTTCTTTTGAAATATTGAAAAACCAAAATTTGTCAAAAGGGGTGTGATACGGTTTTGCGGGCTGATACAGGTTTTGGGGTGTGATACGGCGGGGGCTGATACGGCTTTTGGGGTGTGATACAGCGAAGGCTGATATGGGTAAGGGCAATTGTGTCGTATCGCATATACAAAAGACCCGTATTTATTAGGAAGTATGTAATAAAATGAATTATTATGTATCAAAACAACACATACAGTGTAATATCAACTTCATACAGTCTCTTGAAATGATATTAAGCATCCCGTCCCACTGCAAGCAAAACGTTGGAGACTTCCATTGTAGTTTTTCATACCAGTGTTTTTGTTACCTAAATTTTACAACTTCTTGTTCCATTATGAACTGGGGAAAATATATGCTATAAGTATATTGAAATGGTGAATATGTTCCCCAGTTTTTGGTCATTTTGGGAATATATGTCACTTTTTAGCTAGGGGAACAAGTCCGTATTTGGCAGTAAATCTGAGCAAAAACATATCACTGCATACATACATAGTAACCTCCACTTAGGTTACATCCACGTATCCCGGTTGAAACGGTACAGGTGGCGTAGAAATATTCCACGATAAACGAACGCACTTGGACCGTTCTATAAGCAAAGCTAAAAATGCACAGTTTCGAAGAATATAAAACAATGTATCAAGAATAGTATGCCCTTCTTTCACGCGACCACTGGAATTTTCCTGAGGTCAGCCTCGGTTCAGATCTGTGCCTGTTGTTTTCTTTACTGGTTCAACCGTTTCAACCGGATACGCGAATGTACCCTAAATTTCATTTTGGATATAGCAGACAATACTGTAAATACACACATATGACTGCTGCTAGAATACTTACAAGACCTATATATGGGGCACAGGCACTAGCCTCGTCTGTCAATATACATATAATATAGTCCTGTGTATTGACAGACGAGACTACATGCCTATGAGGTGTAATCATTTGTACTTTAGTACTGCAGATGCAAAATATTTGACAAGAAGCAAAAAATAAAATACCTACAAAGTTTTATGACTTTTTGCTGAAATGAAAAAATAATATGACCGATGAATCCGTAATCTAAGATAAAGTATACGTACCAGGTACTGAAAAGGGTATTGGTCTCAAAATAGGGCAGCAGGAGTTATCTCCCTTTGTTCTAGCCTCTTTGGTGATTGAGCCATTTGAAAATGTAAACCTTCATAACAGCACAATAGTATAATAAATGCACAAAGATGTGAAAAAACATATATGAAAGTAACAAAAACTCACCTGAGGTTCATAAAACAGTTTCATATCTCCCCAGGTGTTATGACGAGGGTTTTTGCGTACAATGAACTTCAAAGGGGGTTCTCGACGGTCAAAGTCGGCATCTTTCAGCAGATATTTGTTCTTAGCATCTGTCTTGGTAATGAGAGGATTGTCGTCTTCACTTTCTCTGTCAACGAAAAAATAAAAACATTTTTAAACAGTAATAGAAAAAACTTACTGAAAGGGAAAAATTGCTTTCTCTTGTCCTAAATATTTCAGATTTATGTTTTAGAATTTCTTTGAATAAATGAAAACGATGAAATTATGTATTATTATGAATTTTCAATACCTGTTACATTAAATTAAATTGTATTCAGTTTTTGAGACCTCATCACCAGTATGTATATATCTGGTTTTACTAAAAATCATCATACATTATAATAAACAGCAAAATATTATTAAAATATATTAAAACAAAACATGTGTCAACTTTAAAAGATTCAAGCTTTATAAACCAACTGTAAAGGAAGCAAACTATTATGTTTTTCAACTCTTTTTTTCCTATTTTGATTATAAAAAAACTTTAAAAGTATTGAATAAATTTTACATATGCACTGTTTTCTTACAAATGTATTTCCTTTGGCTTTTGTGCTGACCTACAAAGTGGCCTGCCCCCACTTCAAAAGAGAAGGAAGCAGGACAGACTAGCGTAAGTGGTCAAGGGGCTGGTGCCAGCCATGCACTGTCAGGACTATTTAACACTAATCCGAGGGAAACGAACATCTGAGCCAAACGGTTGACAGACTGTGTCGCAAAAACATCATAGAAGGCCAGGAAACCGACAACTCTAGGTGTTTTAAAACTACAAACTGTAACACACCTGTCTATAAAATCTCATTCTCAGCTGCCAGACAATGTTGTGCATGCAGAGTCACTCAAGGGTTTTATGTGCGACTAAGGGCCTCTAGCAATCTCTCTCCCATTGTGTTTATGCCTGAGAAGGCCCTACATTGTACAGATCCAGATATAACTGTTTGTAATATTGATAGGAAAACTTAAATAGGTGAAAGGCAGCTGGATAATTGGCTACAGCATGCATGTGTAGTACATGTGTAACAGGAAGGAAAAAGGATAGAGAATATGAGCTTTGGTTGAGATTTGAACCAGCGACCTCTGACCCCCCAGACAGACTCCCTATTACTGAGATAAAGGGAATTTCCCTCAAGTCAAAGCTTGTAAGAAGATGTCAAGTGCTATGTACAATGCACATCATTTACACTACCAATACTCAACAACTTTTTTTATCAATAAAACCCCCCACAACCCACGTTTATTACCTCATCACCAAGGGGTCCTTACTTCCTTAAATGGGAAGGGTCAATATGGCACCTATCTTTTACAGGAAGGAAATTAGATCAAAGCAGTATAAAAAAATAAGAACTTTTGCTTTGTATCTAGCCTGTGACCCTTACTCTTCAAGGGGATGCTCATTACCACAGAGTTCAAGGGATGTTCCCTCTAGTCGAGACTAGTACAATTACTTTTACATTAAGAACAACGAACATCCTTTATACATGTACTTACTTGCATTTATCACAGATGGACACGTCAAAGTTTGTGTGTAGGAATGAATCCATGAATTCCTTCTCACAGCCGTCACAGAGAAGGTTTTCTACGCCAATCACAGGACCTGTAAAAACACCATATTGGTTGTATTAATCGTTTGGGTAAATATAATAACACACGAAACTTCAGTACAGCTAGCAAACAGAGCTTAATACAATATATCTACATTTCCACTGCAAGTTCCACTGTAAGCATTACCAGGAGAAACTGCATTCATAGAGCTATGAATGCAATTTGATCAGTGTCTTTTTGAAGCTTCTCCTCCTGCCTCAAATAACATGATAAACTTGTTAGAATCAATCATTTTGATGATGTTAGTTGTTCCAGGAATCTTGTTTGCACTGACAACACAGATAATAATAAACTTTATTTATTGAGGATAAAATAGATGTTTAGCCAAAGGCTAATCTTCCACATGATACTTTAATATCGAAAAAATATAAGGGAGTATCTATATTTAGGTCAATATTAACTAAATATAAGGATTGAAAAGCATTTTGTCACTGTTTATGCCAGAATTAACACAAATTGATTATATACATATTAACCATGAAGCCCGCTAGGAATATGTATGTAATTGATTTGCGTTCACTCAGGATTGAAATTGAAAAAAAAATCCTTACTTATTTTACAACAATTATGAAACAAGTTATTTCAACTTATATTAATCACTCTTGTTGGCCCGGATGTTAGCAAGTGGGGGGTCTTGAGGTGAGAGACAATCTTAGTTCCTGAGGAAAACCAACGTGGTTGGGCAGGTGACATCATACCATTTCCATCCGATTGGGGAATCGAACACAGGCCACCTTGGTGAAAGGCAAGTGTGGTGTCCACTGCGCCACCGCACCACCCAACAGTGCTTTATACACGCGCTAACACCAATGTGGGAGTCACATTGATAGTGTTGTGTACATATCTACTAAATCTTGGGCAATTGAATTTAGTTAAGTTTAGTTTATTTTCCAATACAGGATCTATATGATCCTCTCCACCAGACTCATTTTTTTTAATATATGTATGTATACACATGTACACATACATATGAAAGTTGGGTGTGGACCTCACATGTTTAACAAGTTATGTAAGTTCTGTAATTATATTGGGTAGGAATTTACCTGTGCATGTGATAACAAGCAGTGCAGGGTATGGTATTAAGAAACATGGAAAGAGTTTTTTTATAACTTAGTTGAAAATGCTCCAATCATCATGTAAAAATATTGTAGATGTGAACTTGAACATGACCTTATGCCCTTGACATACAACTGATCTCAAAAGACAGACCTCTTGGGATTGTATACAGAAAATCAAACATTCATATCAAATTATGATACTACTGGTTCTACATTATACAGACATGTATTAACTTAAAATCCTGTCAGAAATAAACAAGGGACATAATTTATCTGACCACATTTATTAATCCAATCTAATTTTATATCATAGCTGAACATGTTTTCCCTCTCAATTGTAAGAAAGTTTACTAGTAAAGATTAGTCTTTTAGGGATGAAAAGTGAAACATTTTTTTTATATAACAAGTGTGGTCTAGTTGAGAGCTTAATTTTGCTGACCTCCATTCTGCACCTCTGAATATAACCCAGGTTTTAAGTGTGTTGCATAGCTATCTTTTACTAGAAGCAAATTACTGATATATATGTGCTAACAAAAAATGTTAATACAAGTTTTTTCTTATAGTTTATCAATGTAAACATATATAAGTACCTAATTGATGCTTGACTTTAGCTCGAGTCTTTTGTTCCCCCTCCTCTTCCTCCTCCAGGAAGAATCCAGCACCAGTATCGATTATCTTGGCGGGTGCTTTTACTTTTTCTCTGTATAAAAGGCGAAAAAGGTTATTCCATGAATTTGTCAAGACCTTTTCTCAGCATCTAAATATTAAACAGGAAAATTGTGGTTTATACAAACATGTACAGTTCAAGGAGGATAAAGGTATCAATGTTTAATTTTTATGCATATTTAACAGAACTAATGAAGAGAATGTTTACTTGTAGATAGTTAGTATCTGGGTATGTGATGTTAAATTCAGGTGTAGTAATGTACATGTCTGTACATGCAATAATGAGCATTTTCACTTTCTAATCCAAATTGGTGATACACTAGTGATGGGCTGATGATCAATTATAATTAAAAATTGAACAGTTTTCCCTTTCTGATTCTGATAATCGATTACAAATTCCAAAATCGATATAATTGGTTCATTATTGAAATCAAAGTGTCAAATGTATACAATGAAAGTCATTTATTCCTATGAATGTTACTATTTTACTGCATAAACATTGCTTGAAATCCATTCTGTCTATTGATGTAACAGTAGTGCTCTCACTTTATTTGGGTATTCAGTCCCATACAAAATTATAAACCAGTTATACAATGGATCATCAACTGGTTAACTATACCTCCAATTAGAACTGATTATAGATTATGATTTTAAAACGATTGCCCATCATTATGATACACTGATTCAAACAAATGATCAGAATCACCAATCAAAACCAATGAGTAATATCATCTGTCCACAAAGGTGCTTATCACTTATTCAAATAGATGATATAATCACTTCAAATACCATCCATATCAGTAGCCAAAGAAGTAGCTGGACTTTCCTCTGGCTCTGACACCAGACTAAGACATTTTGACAGATTTTAAGATGTCTGGTGTTGAGCCAGAGCGCACTACATTATGAAAATGTGGAACCCCCGACACCAAAAGTTTTGAGGTGCTGACAACAAAAATCTGCTATACTAAATACACATAATAAAATGTACCTCACATACATGTATATCGATAAACTTGTTATTTATTTAACCAAAACCGTTCTTATAATCAGAAATCACAGCTAGATTCCGTCCTTGATAATCAATTGTTCAAAATTTCCCACCTGTGTAACGCCATTTTGTAGATTATGAAAATTACACAGGAGTGATTAATCACCAAACTGTACTGATCAGGAATGTGTTTCTATTTAGAAGAATTCCGGACCACCTCTTTTTGTTAACATGTCAATATTGTGTATTTACCCTGATGATCCTGGCTTCTCTGTAGTGTATGGCCTCGTTGATAATCTTGTCTGTTTCAGCATCAAAGCTCTCTGACGATTTCTTTCAATGCGGGCACGCTGCGAGTCTGATAATTTCTGGACACTTTCTTCTGCTACAATGATGACATCAACTCGTTAATCAATGACTTCCCCTTCAAATCACATCTGGATATTCAAGTATAGGCCTATATATGTGTAACAGGAAATTGAATAGTGTGCTTCCTCCGGGGATCGAACCCTCAATCTCCAGGTTCATAGTCGAACGCTCTACCCCGGAATAAACGGAAATTCCCTCTAGCTCGAAGCTAGAAGCTTAAGCCAACCTTAATCCTATACAGTGTACATGTATGTACAATTAAAACCTGCCACAATACTCCCCCCTTTTTAAATATGTTCGCCCTCGAACACCACCAGGCGCATAGCTAGCCCCTTTACCATGTGTAAGCCTGACATGGGGTTGTCGAAGGCAGCCCCCCCCCGAAGCGCGAGCAGGGGGAGGGTACGGGAGGGGGTGTTCCCCCTCCCTTTAAGTGGGGTCTGGGGGGTCTCCCCCATTCCCCCATGAACATTTTGTTTTCTAGAACGTCTCAGGAGCCATTTCACACGTCCTGATGTATGTTTTCTCGTTTTAATCCGCAAGAAAAAAGTCCTATTTTTTGTATATATATATACCTATTTATGTGGATCCAGTGTAATTCAGAAGATTAACCGTCGGTATTGCTTTGTACACCCTCCATACATACATTGTCTGGTTTTTACCTAATCTTGATAAATGCATTTGATACTTCTGCATTAGTGAACATGCAATTGGGTTTGTCTTTCTCAGAATCTGATCCGAGTTAATTGTGAAGTGAGGTTACCCCCACTGTCACCTTTACTCAGTCTCCCACACAGTTTCGTCTTCTGTTTGTGCTTTGTGACTGGTTCCTTATACTTGCTCCTGTTATTGGACATGGAAGTCGAGAAGCGAGTTTGCCCCCACTATCATCGTCATGCCCAGCTTTGCAGTCTCCTACACCGTTTCGTCTTCTGGTTTCATAAACATTTTGTGGACATGGAAGAAAATTAAAGTTTAGTTTTATATACGTCCAATATAGAAGGTATTATTATGCGCAATCTGACAAAGTAAAATAATACAAAGCACCGTGATTTTTAAAAATTCTTTTGTGTTGTAATTTGGCAGGCTCCAGAAGACAGTTTTCGTCATTTATTTAGATTCCAAAGTGTCCTTTCCTACGTTTGGCAGCAAGGAACTCCTCTATCGCAGCATCAATGTCAATTGGCATATCTCGGTGAATATGGAGAATTGACAATGACGAAAGACGCTCCGGTTTAATGGTGTTTGGAATGTTCCATCTCACAGTCCATCGCGAACTGAATGAATGCTCTGCTGACAATGTGGAGACTGGCATGGTTACAAGTATTGCAACCATCGTCCAGACACAAGGGTACATACAGCTCGCGGTTAGTTAGTGGAAGCGTTTCCTGCAAAGAAGCAGGTTTAATGGTGTTTGGAATGTTCCATCTCACAGTCCATCGCCTAATCTCCTCTTCAAATATCTCATGACCCTGAAGATGGAGTTGTTTGCGCCGGGCGTGAGTTTCTCAATTTACTCAATCGAGCAGTTTAGTTCCGCCTGGAACTGTCCATTAATGCAATGGACATTTCTAAACTTTATACATTTTTGTACTAACTATTAACAATGTATCATAAATGAGGAATTATATATGTATACTATATATTCAAAACTTAAACTCCATTTTATAGTATCAGCAAGAAAGAAAAAAAACGTCATGAAAACCTATACTTGTCAAAATTATGTGCAAGCCCGGGCTTATTGGCTTACATGGTAGCTACGAGCCTGACCACAACCCAGGTTCTAACTCCCTGTCACCACAGGGAGGGCCATATTCACCATTTGTAACACTCGAAAGAGAATAGTGTGCTTCTACAGGGTATCGAACCCTCAATCTCTGTACATTTAAATCTGCCAGATATGAAAGATTTCCATTACTCCTACACACAATGGTCTTGTATACTGCATGTTTTCTTTATGGTACAAAACATGCTCGAAAAATGCACCTGTACCCCGTGCAGAATTATCCATCGCCTGGATGTTTACCTAAAGAATCAGATGAATTGCAAATTTGTTAACCTAAGAGAAGTATGCTGTCATGAAAAAATTGCAAAAATGAAAATTAACAAAACACCAATAATTGTACATACAATGTATAGAAATATAGCCTCCAGCACTCGTTTCTGATTTTCTTCAGTATTTCATGGAGATTCAGTCACTACCAGAGGAAATTCGGGCTACATACAAACACCTCCATGTATTTACACTTTTACACCTTTTGATTTATGTCTACTAGGATAAACTATCGATCTTGAACAATTGCTGCATATGGCTCCTGAAAATTACATAATTTTGTACGTTTACGCTATGTAGGTTGGTTTGTTGCATTACAATAATTCTTTCGTTGATGCATTTTAAATATTTGTATTGATCGTTGTTAAATAGTTACAGAAATACACGAGTAAGCCTCACCATCGCCGTGATCTACCGGTTGTTCGTCCATCGCTCTGAAATCTTCTGTGTTGATTGCATGCACACACTGAAACGAAAGTAGACGAAGAGCTATGACGCAAGGGACATAACTCAAACGGACTACACCGTATGGTAGTACACCACTATTTAGTTGGGTTGGACCATCTCGAATAAATGTACATTGATATTTATTTATTTGTATCAATTTTCATATAAAAAACCCGACAAATATTAAAAGTTGCCTGTTTCATATAAACAAGCATTACAGGTACAGTATGCTGTAGTAAATTGGTGACAGGCATAATTTAATTGGAATTGTTTTTAAAAAATAGTTACTGTCCGAAAAAATTGAGTCGTAATTGAGATGCAATCTATACTCATGATGTTATATTTGTCACATGGGCACATGTTAAGGGAGTTTGCCCATGAATGACTTCTTATCGAGGAAAACATTCCCTAAAATCACAACACCCGTATTTAAAAGTAAAATTCGTAAAGCAGTTTGAAAAATAAAATGAATAAAACGTAACTCCTGCTCATTATTAAAACCCTCCCGTTCATTATTAAAACCCTCCCACTCATTATTAAAACCCTCCCACTCATTTTTTAAACCCTCCCACTCATTATTTAAACCCTCCCACTCATTATTAAAACCCTCCCATTCATTATTAAAACCCTCCCACCCATTATGACAAGTACATGTATTGCAGGCAATACAACCTTAATATGACACGGATATTAAACGTGGGTTAATGTGAAACTACATTACGCGTGTAGGATTTTTTTCGGACCAGCTGCATCTTCAATTTGCCTAAGAACGTGAAGGTTACGATCACACATTTTCTTTCAAATAAATCTATACCTGCACCAGTTACAAACGATCTCATTAAAACAAATCACTGGTGTATATGACAGACATTCTGCCAAGATTCTTAACCTTTTGCAAATCTAGTGTTTTCTGTATTTCAAAGGATCTCCTGACAGGTTGAAACAGACCGGGTTTACATTTTTGTATCCATATTCATTAAAAAATCTTCTGAATAAGGGAAAAAATAGACTACATAGTTATCTATGCTACACTATATATAAAGTTTTTGAGAGGATCTTGTATGTTCAACTCTGTACTGTCTTATACACATTCTAATCCTTTTTAGGAAGGACTTTCGGTGCTGTACAGATTATTCTGCATGCAGCGACTACTGAAAGCTCTAGCAACAACAGATGTGTTAGGGCCGTCCTAGACTGACTCATTGACTGTAGGTGAATAAACTGTGGCCACACGGTCCAGACAGTCCATCATAACAAATGGACCTTGTTTACAGTAATGTCAGTAAAAGTCTCCAGAGGAATTATTTCGGGCCAAAGCCAGTGACATACAGTGGCCCTTTAAAGGAGTACCTCAGGGATCCGTATTTAAAAAATGTAATGTGTATAATGATAATGACGATAACACCATTTCTCACGTGTAAATGTGTGATCCTGTAAGCTTATCCAACGCTCTGGAAAAAGAGACTCAAATCCTGATTTACTTGTTGATATAAACAAGAGCTTCTAAGCCCGATCGTTTTTTTTATTTATTTATTTTTTATAATCAGTACGATTAATAATAATAATAAAAAAAAAAAGATAAAAGATCGGGCCTAGAAGCTACGGTTCCCGCAGCTAGTTATCCATGGCACATTTTAGGCATTGTATGTCGGCAATAAATCGTTTTAAACAATTCTTTCATTCAAATTTGTTCGATTGGTGATGTCACACTAAACCCAAACAAACTCATTTCAGATGGAAACAAGAACCGCGATTGTGTCGCTTAAACATGTGTACACCATCATAACCCTGGCTGTCGCTCAACACTACAAGTAATGTTAACAATTTGTAAATAGTAACCAATGAGAAAGCAATTACGCGAGGTCTTGCATAAAAATGATCAAGAAAGAAAAAGGATATATTGTATTTTATATACATGTGTAATTGCAATCCCCGGGAGCATCGCCTTCTTTAAACAAGAAAAATACTCACTCAAAAGAATCACACTGATCGGATTGAAAAGAGAGAGAAACTACTGCACCATACAGGGAACTGCAGAGGCATTATTGTCGGATGATCCTAATATACACCCATTCCTCCATACTACCCGCAGATAACACTTTTTCATTGGAATTTTGCTTGTGGTAAAAGCTCCGTCTCCAGTCCTATGAGGCATTGTATCCTCGATACTTCAGGAGATACGCTCTCTGCCGCTCTCTTCACCCCTGGAATATGTCATAGGAAAATTAATGGCACGCGGCTAGCTATTTGATTGGTCTCGGATAAAAAAAAAGCCCTGACCAATCGCTAGGCTGGTACATGTGTTTTGAAGATTATATGTATAAAGGAGCAACACCCGACTTCAAAGCTAGTCAATTTTAGCGTCACGTGATCGAGATGTTGTTTCAATGTACATAAACAAACGAGTCTTCCTGTATCATCCAAAGGTGGTGCACGCTGACACCACGATTCTTTTCACAATATAACCAAGGGATGCAGAGAGCGAAAGTGAGGTCACCCATGGGATACCGACGATGCAGTCATGGGTACTTGTTATGTAATTGTTGCGATGTAAGTACATGCGATACATTACTATCATTAGTCGTTATCTATTTCATTTAAATCACAATTTGTGTGTACCTATTATTGTATCAGTTCATTCGAAGGATGCTGAAGGGGTACTAAAATATCTTCAATATGCAATTCATTTTGCAGGATAACACCACATCATGGCAACGGTTGGAGGTGGGGATGGTAGCAGGCTGTAGAATAGCAGCTATCTTGTATTAACAGCAGCGAACTTGATAGTGAAATCAGTCTAGCATATGGCATAAGGCAACCACCAACAAAAGCCTTCAGGGAAGACATGACAGTAGCTACACAGACATTTGTGTAGGCAACTTGACTTTGCAAAAGTTTGAAACAGTCATTACAATGGCACGCATGGGATTCAAGCCAACGAAATCGAGGTGCCTGGTACCTGCATACATCATTTTGATGCATGGAGGTTTGAAAAAATGACGAACACCTGTGCGTGACGTTTACTTGTTGTTTGTGAAATGTATATCATGAAGCAGCTTTATTTATCTTCAATTTCTTTATTTTGAAATATATTTTTTGAAAGATTTTGAATGAGACATCAGTATTTTTGTGTAAATTAGCTGATAGAAAATCACATTAAACCCCAGATCTAAACCTGGTATCATCTGCTTTACATTTGTCATCGATAACAACGCTGATTAAGACATCTATGTAATTAATCATTAATTCATATGACAAATCTTCAAAAAAAAACCGATCCTGATGCTTGATTGATATTTAAATCGTAGCATAATATCACAAAATAAACATATCTTAAAACAACCATGTTATTTTTTTTAATGGGAAATTAATGAGATATCCTAATACGATTATATATAGGATTTTCGTGTTTTACATGCGAGACCCGGAGATATTCTGAAATGTCCGTTGGTTATTAAACAAAAAATAACAGGATCACAACCATCTTGTACATTATTTGTATTTATGTGTATGGTGAGGTTAACATAATGCAATAACTGTAAGCCCTTGGGCGGTTATTGTACACCGTACATGTTTCGTACACCAGAGTTTGAAATGCAATCCATGTAACGACAAGAGTGACACTCCGAACAAGGTAAGATATATGAAACAATGACGACCCCTGACCTTCTGTTGAAGATGTTTCAACTACCCACACCCTGGGACCCCACACGATATCATTTCCACGTTTCAAGAAATGGGCGATCCAATAGTATAGGGAACTCAAAACGACACCATTTCTTTACCGCCATTATCGCCAAATTTTTAAATTAAAACAAAGATATGGCATACTCGTCGGGAATATAAATATTAAATATAAATATAAATATTAAATATAAATATTAAATATAAATATTAAATATTAGTTTTTGAGGTATTGGTTCTAATTACACCGTAATGTATTTTGGTTAGTTATTGAACGTCTTATTGGTAATAAACACACTCACCTGTTTCCATTGGTTGATATGAAGAACATCAACATTGTTGATGTGAATGACAAATTTATGAATTATGTTAATTTACTAGGTTTTTTCCTCACCTTATGTAGTTACTTCAACTTGTAATCGTGTCCTGCGTTTAATTCAACAAAAAATAGTTGACCAAGTTCAGTAATATGGATAAAGAAATTGCATTTTGTAGGCGCTTGTTCGTGAAGTTGATAATTATAAATTGAAGAATTTGTACCCACGCCATCCATGCCTTTAATAAGAAATAGTTCATGTTTGTACAAAGAACATCATTTAATTTCATATTCATCCTCGTTTCACTTTTTGGTGGATGTGCTTTAAATATGATTATCGTTTTGTTTGCATTGATTGGCAATTAAGTCAGAAGTTTTAAAATTGAAATTATTATTGAAACATAAATCATAGATAGAATTAAAGAAAAAACAATAAACACAAATCGTAAACAAACCAGAAACCATCATGAGACTACAAGTAAAATTATCTGTTTACAGACAAAACGTCAGCGAACATTTAACATAAAGAAAAAAACAGTTGTACTACAGTGCTTCTTAATGTACCAACGAAAATTGATTGGCATGCACCTTTTCATAGAAGTCAATGTTCAGTCGGGAAAAGACTTCACATTAAGAAAGTTCCACTGAGTGAGTGAATGAGCTTATACAACGGGGACTATATCACAAGTTCCCTCCAGCAGAGGCAGTCCTCAGCTGTGGACTTATCGGTCGGTGATCATATTCTAATCATTATTACTATAAACGTATGGTGTAATGATATACTCCACAATGGCGTCTGTTTGATTAGAAATTAGAGAAGAATTGGCCTCCATCGAACTGTTGGACAAGAAAGGTAAGTAAGCTTCGTTAATTATTTACTAAATCATCGGTTAAGTGTAAAGTTTCTTTGCACCGGTGATCGTACTTATTGCAGTATATTATAATATGATATAGAGGAAAATGTCGTCGTTGCCACTACGGAATGTTGAATATTATCTGATTTTTTTACTGTTTACTAAAGTATTGAATTCCATGAACTATTTCATCAATAGAGCAAAAATATGAGTTCTGTCAATAATTCTTGACAATATAACAAATAAAATAAAAATGCATGATACAAGTTACATATGATTATAGTTCATCAAAAATTGTCTCAATATCTTATTATATCATTTGTTATTTATATCACGATTCCTTATGCAATGATATATAAACAACTCGTTTACATATGCTTTGTTACAGTAATTAATCGTGTATTATCTGATTTTATTTCGTTTTATTCAAGACGTATCCCATCGACCACAGAATTAAACAGCTAAACGAGAACAAAGAAAAGACCAGCCACCATGACGAATAGAACCATACAATCCCTTATACTGCTGTCACTTGTTTACACCACAACAGGTAAGTTAAAGATAAATCAGCTTTTTATTTCATGTTTGATGAAACATTACAAAAAGCGTAGTATTTTATGGGCTATATACATCATTTGAGGTTGTTTTTACAAATTATGACGTCACATATGTTGAAAGCTCCGTAGATCATAATGTTCAGTGAGATTCACATACAGTCGTACATGGACAGTTTTTTTAATTGTGCTAATGACTTGGTTAACGTCACACAATGAATTATGTGATATGAATAATGAGTAGGTCAGATAACTTATATATTATATATATAATACAATCCATTCAGTCTACAGATACTCATACTATATACAGTTCTATATGCTGATACAGAAATGCAGATTAAACAATCATCGTAGACTTTTTAAGTGTTATATTTATTACAAATTGTTATTTATTACAAATTGTACCGTATAACCTTTCTACCTTGTAAACGGTAAACATACAAATGCATAAATAAATATATTCACTTTAATTTACTCAATAACTAATTTACAATAAACAGTACTTTACTAAATTTTGAAAGTCATAAAATTAAGGGATTTATGCATCTCTTTTTCTGTTTCTTTTTGGCTCAATGTATCACCGATGAGTTTTAGACGAAACAGATGTGTGGTGCATTGTAACGCCTTTCAGGCATACTGTATGATCTATTACTGAAGTTTAAAAGGTGCGAGCACGTGTTACGTTCATCTTTCGTTCTTATTCAGTTAACTATTTGTTAATATTTTAAATAGTTTCACTCTTATAGAAAACTAAGGAAAGACTGTAATTGAAATCATAGATTTTATGTTTCATAAAATAACACAAAAATAAGGGAAGTTTATCGGTCACAACTCCAATAATCCAGGTGGAGTACAAAATAGTCTGGGGTGGATGTTGCGGTATCTGTGCTGTAGCATTCAAGTGAGGGGGCACTATAAATGATACCGTTGGAAGCACGGTCCCACTACAAACAGAACACAATACCTATCCAGCACACACGCAGGCATCATACATAGGGAGATATTATCCAGGTGGCATAGGACTAGTAATTAGCGCCTGATAAGCAGCTCCTGCGAATTCCTCAAAATTGTATCGATTAATCTATATGCTAATTGTATTGATTTTATAAATTGTACTGTAAAGCGCTTTAGGGTGGCTTATTCTAGCTAGATATGGTGCTATATCAAATGTTGTATATTTATATATTAATTTTATCGATAAAAAGTTGGAAATGTAATGTACCGTTTATCTTCAACACAAGAACAGTTTAAACTCAATGTCAAGATAAAAACAGGAACGGACGATACAAAAAGTGAAAGGTACAGTGAACCTCTATAAAACGAGGCAGTACCCAGGTTCTCTGACAGAAAAGCGTTTCCTTTGAATGAAATGATGGTATCAAAATAACTGATATTATGTATGATATCTATATTTCTACAAACGTACAGGTATGTTATTCGAAAGATATATCAATACTATACCATGTATAGTATGTATGTATAGTACCTATGTATGTCTATTTCAGCAATGTTTCTGAGACTAGCCGGAGGCAATGCGCACGAGGGGAGGGTGGAGGTGTCTCAGGATGGAGTCACGTGGGGTACCGTATGCAATGATGGTTGGTCGGATTACAACGCCCACGTGGTCTGCCGTGAGATTGGGTATAAGTGGGGAGCGGTAAATTCCATATTAAATTTTCAGATAACATGATTATTTCTAAATGATATTTCCGTATCACAGTTATATGCGTTGTTGACGTTTATTTGAATGTTTGTTTGTTCATATATCAGTATTCAAAATACATTTCATTTTTCATAATAGGTTCTACCAAAATATGTTTACTTTTTAAATAGCATTGTCTTAAATATTTTTTATTTTCTACTTATTTTTTCACTGAAACCGAGATATGTAGCTATAGCTCAACATAAGCAAGGTTGAACACAATAGGTTTCCTCCTTTTAATTAATATTTTATTTTTATTTTAGAGGAGAAATTACTAGGCGCATATGATACAAGAGATTAAATAACAAACATTTTTCTTTGAAGGCAAAAAGGGCGCGGTACCTCTACGGTATCGGTAAAGGTCCGATTTTTCTAGATGACGTCAAATGTAATGGACAGGAAAGTAATCTGGCTTCCTGTCCGCATGCGAAATGGGGCGTAAACAACTGTGTGCACACCGAAGACGCGGCAGTCACGTGCCATAACGACATAGGTAAAATCCAATGTTGACGTTTAATACAAAAACATAACCTTAATATATTGTAACTTTTGTACATGAACTAGTGTGGTTTATTTCTTGTTGACAATCTAAAGTTTCTGCATCATATTATTGAAACATATCAGCAGTGTAGCATCTTAGTAAAAGTTGATGCCAACGGTGTTTCCATTTAGCAGGAAGAGTTAATATAGGTTCACATTCCCACAGTATTCACGTATGTATGCAGCTAGATCTGTTTGACTGCTTGAAACGTATTAATAACGATTTTTCTGGTTTAAAGAAAAAAATACAGTTACTCAGCTTTTAAACATTAGCGCCTATGACTAATTATATATATACATTTATCAGGATAATCCAAGTCCTGAAAACGAATTTAGCAAGGTGTTCTTTGATTATTGCATACGTATATGACAAAAGCAATTGTATTTATTCCTCGAGAATCAATTAAAGCCAGCGCTTTCCTTTCGACAAAGAGTGAACGCGTTAATTATAATAGGGCAAGCGCGTTACTAAATTGAACGCGCATCGTTTTCAAACGACATTGATTTCGCCGGGCTTTTTTTAGCATCATTTCACAATCATTGCACAATAACTTATTCCTATTTCATTTCTATTAATTTTTCTGCGCATAATATTTCTTTCCTAATGGCCATTTTATGCGTATTTCACAAGTGAAAATGAAATACGTGATTTCACCTGATATCTTGTGTTACAGTCCGACTGGAGAATGGAGGACCTAACCACGGTATCGTGTACGTCCTAGATGACAACAAGACCTGGGGAGTCCAGTGTGGAGACGGATTCGACAGGAACGCCGCTGTCGTCGTATGTCGCGAGCTTGGGTACCAGCACGGCCGTGATATGTCAATAGGCACTTACGGCAAAGTTGATGACGTTCACACCAAGTATATTCAAGGAGACATTTTGTGCTCGGGTTCAGAGCTCTCCATCAGACAGTGCACGTCCTCTAACACGTGTAACCAGTTTCCGTACAACTATGGAGCGGTCGTCTGCTCTAATATGCCAATACTAGGAGGTAGGTATTGGAAATCCATACAGAATTTCGTTGCATCACATTAATCCAGAAGGAATTAATGTCAATGTGCTCTTGAACAAATTTTCCCTTTATTACAAATTGGTGCGAATGACCCATACAAAACATGCATTAGTGACTTGCATGTATACAGTAGAGAATTGGTGACACGTTCACCTATACAAGGCGGCATTAGAACAAGTTATATTCTTATGAAACAAAAGCGAAACAAAGGTTTTGATGAGAAAGAGAAGTTTTATGTGATTTATGGTTGCAGGGATACCAATAAGGGATGCATCAACAATATTAAGAATATAAATCGCAATAATACGAAAGAACTGTACTGTACTACATCAGAACACAGAAACAAATACTGTAGTAAACGAAATGACACTGCGATATTCCCATATGAAAATATTTTACGATGTATTCCAAAACTATCGGCACTCCAAAAACTGAAACTATACAACGTTTATATCTAATTTTGTAATGCTTCATTAAACTATATGTGGAATCAAATGATTGCATCAAACACAACAAGAAAGTACTGAGGTATAAGCAAATAGCAGAATTAGGACCAAGCAATCAACTACGAAGCGGTCATTCATTTTGAATAGGAGTCCGGGTAGAGAAAATCTGTCTAATTACAAATACGGGGACTGTTGTTCACTTGAGATGGCGGCAATTCAGTATACAATCTGGAAATAAAGAACAAGAGAATATTGACGTGTCAATAACACTGCTTTGAAACTAAAATTATTAAGATCCTGTGTTCCGAAGGGTAAGCGCATTCAGCTTCATCAACGACTCTGTAACAAAAAGATATTGGTTACTATTTGTTTCAAACCATATATATATATANTTTATATAATATAAAAAATCGTTTTTTATATATATGAATCCAACGCTTCATGTGACTAGTTATAACAAATATACATAAACAATGTTTTCGATCAATTTCCTTTCGCCAGGTAATGACGTGAGACTGCTAGGGGGCCAAAACTCGGGTTTGGTGATGACCAACACAGCGGGGATCTGGGGAAGTGTATGTGGCTCCACCTGGGATGATGAGGACGCTGGTGTCGTGTGCAGACAACTGGGATATGCAGGTAAGAAAGGTGTCCTGTTTAATGATCGAAAGTTAACTGTAATCAAAAACATTTGAAAATGACTAAAATACAACGCAATGGATATCAAATCAATAAAGATATTATATTTATATTGATAAATTTACAATCAAATGAATCATTGTTATGTCACAAACGATTTATTTGTGAAGTAATTTTTAAGTGAAGCATTACAAAGATATAATTTGCAATTAACTAGTAAAGTACAAATGGTATTAATTACTATCTTTATTTTCAACATTATTAGTATTAGCATATTTGTTTCTGAAGAGTAATCGCAATTCATCCTATAAAGATTATAGAAGGTGTCAGGTCCAAATGTCCGAACTACCTGAACATGTTGATAGAATGCATTTTTTATTAATGCGAGATAGAAATATTCTGAATTGTATCTATATGCAATCTTCAGGTGGAGTGCCGTATGCATTTCCCAGTAATTCTTCCATGGGACCTTATGTACTGGGATCAGTGAACTGTTTGGGGACGGAAAGGCGACTAAGTGATTGTAACCGACAGGAAAAGGGTTGTGTTTACAACGACAAGAACATCAAGGTCGCTGGGGTTCTTTGCCACCAACGAAAAGGTAAGTAGTGTATCATGATATATGTAAAACATATGTAAGATCAAGACTTCGTCCCATCTCCTACAAGGATATAAAACGAGTCCGGATTTTTGTGTTTTTCATTTTGAAAATATAAAAGCTGAGAAAAGAATTATTCGAAACTATTTTAAAATTGTAATATAAAGTGAAAATGTAATACCGAGATAATGTAAAGCACAGCTAGAAGAATGTATACAAAACAAATTCAGACCATCAAACGTCATCACGTTGTCTTTTTGTGACCTCACAGTGCAATTTTGAAGGTTATGACGTCACAGTATTGGTCTTCATACATGAGATAGAATTTTGAAAATATGGCATAGAAGTATGCACTGCACAACATGACAGTTGCGTTATAAAAACAAATACAATTTTTCACATCTTTATTTTTCTAATAATGAGTGTGAAGGACAAACATTTATAGATGCTATACGGTTTGGTGTTCAATTGCTTTATTACACGACACGTCAAAATGCTTAACTACAAAACATTTGGACTAGTAGTCAGTAAAAGGTAGGACACAATCTATATTACCAGCCCCAGTACTTCGACTTATTGAGGACAGACCACGTGTCGGTCGGCTAGAGATAGAGATGGACGGCCAGAAAGGAGGCATATGTGACACAGAGTGGGACGTTATAGACGCTAGGGTTGCCTGTCAACAGCTGGGGTACGCGGACGGGGATAACATACGGTAATTATGGTTTTTATTTTTTAAAACAAATGTTTCCTTATCATACCACAAAAGAAAATTCCTTTTCAATTCAATAAACATCATATTAAATATAACGTACGAAATATATGAATCAAGTTTCTCTCTCTCAATTAAAATTTATATCACAGATATTTGATTTAATATATATAAAATATATAATTACTAATATGATTGGCATGCAATCTTCAAAAGTAAACATTATCGTCCGTTGCTGGGTTTTTTTAATTTTGATAATGAAAATTTACAATTTCCTTTGATAACATGCCACATTTTTGTGTACAATTGAACTAAACATACTTATGATTAATTAAACGTTTTCCATTGAAATAAACATAATGATATTTTTTTGCTCGCAGCATTTCATCAATACATGAAATAAACATAGTTATGAATATTTTACTCAAAGCAGTTTCAACAATGCAATTGAAATAAACATAATTATGATTATTTTAATCAAAACAGTTCAACTTGATCTGGTTTGTATATAAATATTTCGATAACTGTCTCCATTCCAGAGGATTGGAAGCCCCCTACAATACTACGTTCATGTCAAACGTACAATGTGCTAAAGGAGAGAGAAGTATTTTCGAATGTAAAAACGATGGCTGGTCCAACAACCGAAATAGTGCATCTTGTTCTGGTCCAAACAACTTTGCTGGAGTAGAATGCTATGAACATGGTATGAAAAGTTAAGAGTAGTGTAATAGGATAGACTCGTACCCTTCCAGGACATCCGATTTCTGCTCCGTGGGAGTTTGTGGGAACTCACAATGTCTTCCCTTCTGTTTCGTTTTCTTCTCGGTTCCTGCAGCTTTGCTTTTGTATCGCGTTTCTATTTTCTCTTTGAATGTTAATTCAGTGGTAAATGATAATTGTGTTTTATGTTCTTTGCGTTAACCTAACTATATCCTAGAAGGTTGGAGGAATAATTAGGTCTTCTGTATCTCCCAACCAATACGTCAGAGACGCCTGATGCTAATAAATAAAATAAATTGATAAATGTCGACCACGGTCATTATCACTGTTTTTGCAGACACATCCAAATCTCTCCCAAAAGTTTTAATACGTTAAGTGCTAGAGTTGATGAATAGAGACGGTCTTAGAAACAGGTTCTAAATGAAAGATTTAGTACATTGTTCTCATGGCTTCTTCATTACATCACCCACAGTAATTGATCATAGTGAAACTCAAGCCTTAACGTAAGTTAGACAGTAATTATACTATTCAATTAATGAACTTGCTCCCTCAGCATTCCTTGCCTCGACACAAAGCAGCGCCATGGGAACGACCGGAAATGTCTTGGTCTTTCACAATAAACGATGGTACCATGTTTGTGATCAGGATTTCGGGCCCTATGATGCCGAGATGGTTTGTAAAGAACTAGGATTCCCTGTAGGTGTTCCACTTATCAGCGAACCAATAAGAGTTGACAACAAGTTCAAAATATTCTTTCTTCAAATGAACTGTCCGGCAAATGGCACAAGTCTGAGAAACTGCCAGTTTAACGAGACAGCCAGCTGTAGATCTAGAACAGCTCCGTTCTATCCGGCCGCTTACGCCTCGGTCCTTTGTCTCCAGGGTAACGCAAATCCAGGTACGCCTTATAGGAACGTTGTTAGATGTTTGTGTGTGCAAGCGCGCCAAACTTTTATTTGGTCGGATAAATGACGTTTTAACAGGTAGATGTCTAGACATACCTATAGCAAACGTCTAAATCTGGCGTTGGGGACAAAGTCTGGTGTCACGGCCAGGAGTAACTCATTAAACTAATATAACTATCGTAAATATTGTGCTCAACAGATTTGAATTAATTGGCCAAGTTTGAAGGGTTTTTCCTTTTTTTTTAATTTTTAAAACCAAACAACAAAGTAAATAAATATAACAAAGAAACTATTTACATCCACATTCCGTAAACATGTATGAGAGAAATGAAATTACTCCAAAATGGAAAAAGAACAGCGAAAGTCTTCTTCGCGATGTTAACTTTTGATCCCAATCTTAATAACGATGAAACCTTCAATGCCAGCTTCGCAGAAGACTATTTATTTACTTTGTGTATGTGTAACTTTCGGGTGTATTTAATTGCTAATTTGATAATAATAAGTACTATCTATCAAAACGGATTTCAGAAATATCTTGTAAACATGATACAGAGTAGACTCTACAGGTGCATTTTGTGCTACGAATCTATATGAAGCTAATTAAAAGTAAGGACACTAAGTTGACAATAACTTTTCATTTAGATATCCGTGTACACCCTCCCACCACATTTCCGTCCAGTCTGGTTATACAGATGTACGGTATGAATGGGACAGTGTGTGCCAGGGGCTGGGACTATAAGGACGCTCGAGTGTACTGTCGCCAGTACGGCTACCGTATGGGGTTCACGATACCCACTTCAACCGTACAAGGAGCAAACCTGAATAACCCCGTAGTGTGGATGTCAGACATTGGATGTACCGGATGGGAGTCAGACTTCCGGATGTGCATTCGTAATTCCGTTCTGGACAAGACGAAGACCACTGGCGCTTGCGCTGGTGGTATGGCTTCCGTCTATTGTATTTGAATAGTTTTAATTATCAAATAAATAGTGTCATGCCAATATTTGTTTTCTATTTTTACATGACAACAACCATACGGTGAATAGTCACAACGTAGCAGATTCCAATGACCCATTACAATGCCAAGTATATGAGCTATGTTTGATATTCTGTCTTTCCATGGGTGTCACACGTTGTCAAAATAAGGTGTGAGGATGCAGTGTTCTGATGATGCGAAGCTTATCACAAATCGAACGAACAGAAAATTTGGTCGACAAAATATGCCTATTAAAAGTTTTGGTGGAGGTATATACAATATCGGTACAACAAAAGAAAATATATGCTATTTTAAGCTGCTCATTTCTTTTATTCTACAGAAGATTCATTTATGCAATGATTATCAAGGACTGGGTAATATATAAAACAGCTTTCAAAATCCTTCATTTTGACAGTCAGGTATACATCACCATGACGTCTCTGCTTTTGGTTCGTTCTTTTCAAAAGAATTGTCTTTTAGACTGACATATGATTGTGCCCCTGTGTAGTTGCACGGTACAAATCGTGACTCAAGTTTGTAACAAAGCCATTCGGATTGCTGTCTCGCCTGTGCCTCGCTTTGACCATCAATGCACATGTCAGGTTTGGTTGGTGTAGCACTTATAGTTTCAGAGAAACTAACTAAAACGCAAAAACTTAATGTTGATGGAAATTCTGACAAAGTCAAAGGTAGGCCGCATCCAGCATTTGATGCATGGGCTGAGATGTACTACCTGAAACGATATATGGTCCAAGTTTGGTTGGTGTAGCACTTATACTTTGAGTGAAACTAACTTAAACGCAAACACGTAACGTTAACACCGCCGCCGTTGCCGGAAAAGCAACACTTATAGTTTCCGCTACTTCGTGGCGGCGAGATAAAAACCATCAATCAATCAATTACAGCATTCTCATGAAATCCGTCCTCATATGAGCGTGGCTGTTGTGAGGACGTTAAACTCCAAACAAACAAACACGTCCATAATGTTTTAATCACGCTGAGCATCAATCTTGAGCGGGGATATTGGCAGAAAGGTAGAAAGTAAATCCAAGGCAAATAACATAAAAATATGTAACTATTTCAAAAAGATTAATACATCATTCAGAAACCATCAGATCGAAGCAATCTCATTCAATATGCACAAATTTGGCTGCATACAAAACTCTTAAGATGGACTTTTACAGAAAGTACATTGATACAATTTCTTAAAAGATCAGAATTTTTAGAGTGATCAGAGTGAGCTGACCAGATTCATGTGGATTTTCGTCATTTCTGCTGCTGAAAGTATGTAACTTACACATACACTCTAAGCGATAAATAGTTTTAAATGTCCATGTGACGGTAAAAAAATAAATAAAACAAAACACGAAGACAAGTATAATCGGCTAGCGCTTTCGCCCATCTTGGGGCTCTTTACTCTTATATATACATATCGGTCAATCGGGTAACGGGTTGTTTCGCCCCAAATCCCGTTCGCCCCAGGTTGTTTCGCTGTAAAAAAATATTTTTTTCTTTAAGTCATAAATATCATGTTAAAAGTTAAAAAAACCTTATCTTTCTCTTAAATCAAGATATAATTACGTGCCGGAAGATGAAGAACGAACCTGTATATTCATCACCGAAGCCGACAACGGAAAAACTAATATCCGGAATATACTACACATTACAACCAGTAATGTTGTTCTTTATAAAATGCAGTTGTACATGTTTTAACGTTAAAAATGTTAAATAGTAATACTTATACAACTTCTAACATGATATAAACAATTAAAAAACACCCTGTCACGTCAGCCACTTTATATCAAACATATTTGGATAAAGTGTTTCCAGCTGGATTCACAAGGAGGTGTGACTAGGATTTGATGATGCAATATCACCCTTTGCCAAACTTTTTTTTTTTATGTTTGTTTGTATTTTTCTGCATTTTTTGTTTTCAAGTGGAAGATTATTAATTTTATTTTCGTTTGGATTTCTTGATCCATTTCCCTTTTTATATAAGCAACACATATTCATGTAAGACACAACACTAAGTAATAAAATTCTTACACACTTATACAAAAACACTTAACCTAACAAACTTTTAGCACTACTTGCACAATACGTACACTACTCTGGTACCACTTACTCACTGACAAAAAACTAAAGCACTAAAATCACAAATTGTATCACAGTATAACGTTATGACTTAATTAACAAAAAACACTAATACACTACTTATACGAACCACAATTAAATGCAACATACAACAACAAAAACACATTGTTCGAATTGGTCTCACAGAAAAAACACATCTCACTCGTCTCTAGCCTCATCCTCCTCTGTCCCGTCCAACCGGCACGTATACAACGCGGCACATCTCCGCAAGAACGCTGTTGTAGATAGCCCATCCGTCATTTGGCTGTCGGTGGCGGCGGTCAGTTGTTTCTCCATCCGGCTGTAAACGACACCGTTGTCCCTTGAGAAGTCCTCCGCAGCAACGCTGGTCTCAACAATGGTTGCCTTTCTAACCAGAAGTCCCGGGAACCAGTCTGTAAAAGAGTGACGTCCCATGTCCCGCCTTAACTTTGAGGCGATGGTGCCAGCCTAAATGAAAACAAAGATGAAAATTAAATATACATTGCACTATATGGTTTTATCAAACATGTGCACGTCCTACAGCATTTTTATAACGTACCTTCAACGTCATTGTTGGTGCGGACACTCTGTCGGAAGACAGTCTAAGAAGCTGGGGTGAATACATCGTCGTCTAACCACTGACGCTTGATGTACTCCACCAGTCGGACCAGTTCCGGGGTTGCTGCGCGGCGATGGAGGGCCAGGAATGTATCCCCGATGTGTAATGATGTCAAGAACGGGAGGGCAAGTAGATGGCGAATGTATTCGTGGGACTGCTGGCGTTGTCTATAGGTGGGGACGAGGCGAAGTTCCTGAACATGTCTCTAGACTGCCTGCGTCCAGTGAAAAAGGCAGCCCTTCACGGTCACGGCAGGAAAAACCTCCTGTATGGCCAACCAAGAAGCTGTAAATATAATAAAAATATTTAAGGATTCTCAAACAGGCATCTTAAAGTATAGACCAATGGTTAATATATATTTTTTAACTTTGCAAGAAGAAATTAAATATGTTGCCATGTATTATCCTATTATACTAACCTCTCTCAAAGTCCAATACAAACTGATCCAGGACGTCAACACCGAGGTGGCGCCTGAGGACGCTCAACACCGAAGATAAAATAAGTGATAAGTAATGTATGTGTGTGTCCTACGTAAATCATTTGATTATGTTATTCGACAGCATTGACCATTCAGTTATATTTCTTTGAGCATTAATCGTTTGTTACCAATATACGTTGATGTTTGCCAATAATACATACATCAACGTAGTCCCGCTTCCTCTTCCTCGACATCAGAACGAACAGCAATGGAAACTGCTTCCGTTGCCCGTCCTGCTGTACAAATGCGTGGATGGACATCAACTGCCCAGAGAGTCGGAAGGCTGCAAGTACGACCTATAAAACAATGTATATATAATTAGTTATTTTACAAAAGGCTGGAATAATTTACATTATATACCTGTATGCGCTGGGATGACCGGTAAAATCATGTACTATAGTTACTAGTTAGATAGTTTACCTTAAATGTTCCCTCCATGTACCAGGTCTTAGTCTGGCGGAGCACGCTCATCTGAAAGGTGGTGGCAAATCGAAGATGTCGCTCAATGTCAATGCTGATGTCCTCGATGGGGAACTCCTCGGAGTGGAGGTAGCCCTGGTCAACCTACAATCAATATGTAATAATTAATTTGTGTATTTGTGTCAAAGTGAAATTTCAAATTTGTATATACTTATAATACTTATACTATTGCACGTCTTAATCACACTTATACAGTATATACTTACAACAAAGTCTAGGGATTTTGGCTCCTGTGGTCGGAACTTCGCTCTGTACCGGTTGGCGACCCTCTTCATCAGGTGCCTCTTGGGCGCCAGGAATCGGTCCTCTGGAGGGATGTGGTCGGCGATGCGCTCTTCCACAATGGACATCGCTCAACGGAAGACGTTCGAGGTAGACTGTTGCTTCACCTGTTGAATGAAAACAAACAAAATAAGTAATGAATTACCTAAATAGAAACAATCAGACATGTGTATAGAGTGCTTATATAGATCTTGTAGATCGGTACTTCATCTCATTAAAAAATCTAATTTTCTCTGGCATTTACCTTCACACTCATCTTGGCTCTGTGGTCCAGCTTCAAGTCTCCTGCATGAACGTGAGGCTGCTCTCCTCGAGTGAAGGCGTCCCAAACCTGATGCACGGTGGCATGACAGCGCGATCTTGGACCGGATGCTGCAACTCCACTTTGTCGATCGCTTCCCTGCATACTGGAAGGAGAAAGCATATTGTTATGTGATACTGTATTAAAAACGCCCAGCACAACCTGAGTGAGATCTTGAAGGTGTTTTGAATGGTGTACAGGAAAAATTTCACTTGCTTTGCATGCTTTTTCCAACTTCAGTCAGCCTTGTTGGCTTTGTGCTTAGTTATGATTTATTCAATGGAAATATATGGCATTATTCTGGAGATTTTACTCATTTTCTTACATTGTTCTCGATAAAAGTGAATACACGGGTACTTCAGGAATGCATGTATAGGTATTTTGTTTCATTAATTTCATTATTCATTGAAATGTTTAATAGGTAATTTTTTTCATTAATTTCATTATTCATTGAAATGTTTAATGGCGTTGACATAACGTCCGGAAACGAAAGTAAAAAACTGCCCTCTGGTGATGGTATTTTTAAAGTACTGTGTTTGACCAGATTCTTGAATTACAAGTGATCAAGCGTCTGGTTGAACGAGACTAGGCAAACGGCAGCTGTGCGCGGTAGTCTCGTTCAACCAGAACCTCGTTCTGAAATACAATTTATTATACCCAGAAGATGAACTGCTTATTTTTACATTTAATCTAACTTGACCTCTCTAGGTTAATTTGAAGTCAAAGAAAAAAATCACAATAAAATATATTTTATATGCAATTTTTTATCATGAATATGTACAACTGAATGTATGTTTACATATCAACATGTACTTAAAATTTGGGCTCAAGACTCAAAAACTTGTGGATAAGTAAATTGCATAACTCTTCTTAATAATAATATCCAGGATAGATATTTCAGCCCAAAAACAGATATATTTGTTTTGACACAGAACAAATTCTGTTTGAGAATCAATTGTTTTAAACAGTCTTTTTTTTAAAAAAAATATATAGCACTGACACTCCATCCATAATAAAATATTTGAAATTTGAATATTTCTATAGTGCATAATTCCATAACTTACAACCTATAGGGACATGTCAAATACTACCAGGTACATATTTATATACACAATGGAAGGTATTATATAAATTAAATGGGCATCACAGTATATTTATATTTTGCTGCACACTTAAGAATAGGACATATCTAATTATAGGTAAGTAGGGGAGTTATTATTGGAAGCCAATATCAACACATCCAACTAATACAGCACATTAAAACAAGAGCCCCATGGGCCTAACAGGTCACCTAAGATGTAATACAATTGTTATTTGTTGTTGTGATATGACAAAAACAAATATTACACATGTATAGCAGGGAATTTTGTCCGGAATGGGTACCCCAGGGGTTGTGAAATTCACATTGTGATTAAGCACATCAGGATATTTCCATCCTTGAGGAGGTTTTGAACATATCTGGGTCTGAAGTAGACAATTGTTGAAATTTTAGCTAATTTGACTAAACAGTAAGTTATAAATACAGGAATAATTGTCCTTCCGTTGTGAAATGTAAATCCCGCTACAACTAGTCGTATATTTGGTGACAATTAACTTCTACTTTCACTTTCACATACTTCCATTTCCGGTTAAAAAATACGCAACTGCGGCTACCGATTAGGTGCTTTACCGTGCACAACTGCCGTTTGCCGCATTCGGAAACCACATGGACGCGATCAGTGTCAATGATAGAAAGGTAGTTTTCTATCAAATGCCATTTGTAAGTAGTATATTTATGTATGTATATATTTATGTGCAAGTTGTCATATTCTACATCATGTTCTAAGCAGCGAGGGCGTCTACGTCTGGCCACGGTGCACGTGTGCTATTCCGGTGTGGGTCACAACACACATGTGACATGATAAGCGTGTATATATATACATGTATGTGCGCTGTAACCCTATTGGTGTGGCATATGTGTGTCTCGGTCATTTGTAGCGAGCCCCTGTGGGCTGACCCATAGTTGGCGGACGAATCAGCGTTCTGCCCATCTAGCTGTGTCATGCTATTGGCATGGAGTGGTGGGGCGGGGTTCGTATAATGTCTGCAGGACGTGCATGCATATCCCTCCAGGCCATGTTGATACATACTGAGTTTGATTGATCTAATTAATGACCTTCACCAATATTTCAGATAATATAAGCTTCAATTGTGTTGAAAAACTTTCAAACAACTTCTTCTGAATAACCAAAAAGCATAGGATCTGGTTATGTATTGCTAGCAAAATGCTCGGTTGATGAGCTATCAAGTTTGTTCATGTGGATGATCTTGACCCTCTTTAATTTCAAGGTCACATATAGCCAAATGTGTATAAACCTTTATCTCAATTAACAAACAATCTATGGTGGTGATATTCGCCAGGTTGCATGCTGAGATGAAGGGCTATTCAACTTAATGACCTTGTTAGGCTTTCAAGCTCACAATGGTCAAATACGTTAAATCTTTTAACATGTTCTTTTGAATGACTTACAGTCATAGATTTTAGTCTACTCATGATTATTAAAACATATTTTATTGATAAAAAAAAAATCAAAGGGATTGGGCACAAATTCTGACAATTTACTAGGCCCTCTCCCTCTTAATTCAAATAACGTTACAAGTGAGAGATTAATACCAGGTGAGCGATGCAGGCCCATCGGGCCTGTTGTTCATATGAGGAAAGATTGTGTCATCTTAAATTTTCGCCTCTATTCTATAGACGTAATAGAGGAGACACAATAGAAGTATTCAAAATCTTGAGGGGAGTCTATGATACAACAGCATCAAAGGGAATTTTGTCCATGAAATAAGATACGTATAAGGACTCATGGACGTTAACTCAGCCTGGATAAATCAACGAGAGGACTGGACGTTAGTAAATACTCATTTACTCAACGAATTGTTAGCAACTTGGATTCCCTATCTGAGATTGTGATTTAAGCACCAAATCTAATAACGTTTGAAAACCGCATTGATTAATAATTTTGGGGAAGTGATGAAAGGAAATTTACAACAACATTGGAGTGACCTCACATCAAAAACATTGATATATATCATGATGACATAAATATGGACTATGATCTAAATAAAGAGGCAGCTATATGCCTGCGTTCAGAATAAACTAATTTAAAACCAAGTGAAGTTAAACTAAGTAAAATCCCTTGGCCCCCACTCAAGAAATAGGATTTTCAAGATTTTCCTATATTTCCCTCCCTGGGCACCACTCCTCCGTTCCCGTCCTGCCAATATCCATTGATATATTTGTCTTGGCCAAAGGATACTCCAGGCTTATTGAGGTGAATATCCCTATATTCCTACTCGAGGAATAGGATTTTAAAGATTTTCCTATACACATGTATTTCCCTTCCCGGGCCCCACTCTTCTGTCCCCAAGAAGGTCACACCCTGTCTTTATACACTGTTGGGAGTTCCCTTGGCCAAAGGATAATACAGACCTATTGAGGTAAAAATCCCTATATCCCTACTCAAAGAATAGGATTAAAAGTGTTTTTGTATATTCCCTGTACTGGGCCCCTTCCCTCTGCCGTGGGAGGCGAAAGCTCTGTTTTCATGAGAAACAGAGCAGCTGAGTACTGGTAAACAATAAATAATATAGGGTACAATCGACTGTTTGGGGTTATATAGTATAACTCATCTGTTTAACGAAACAATTCAAGTTAAAATGTAAACAGTCATATTTTTTAATCAATACAACATTTAATCATTATTTTTTCTTTCACAGGTACACAAAAGAAGACCTAAAGATCCTGGACAAGTTACTTCCCTGTACACCTTTATTTCACCTACATCCATAACCATGGCAACCAAACACAGCAGCCCCAGTCTAAAGGGACAAATTCCAGTCAGGATCATCAAAAGCCAGACAAAGTGTCTGTACCATAAGAACAATGAGGTGGTTCTCCTCTGTCAGGACTGTGGATTACTGATCTGCATTACTTGCTCCATAACAACTCATAAAAAACATATGGACAGTTTTTGTGAAATCTTGAAAATTTCAAATGAACAAAAAAATACACTACAAGACTTTATCCATGAAAACGAATATATCAAAATTCTGAAAATTATAACAGAAATCCAATCAGCCAGTGAATCTAACTACAAAAAACTCTCTGTAAATATTAAAAACGGTGTGATCAATGTAACCTGGATTTAGACGAGGTAACGGAAGATTATTTAGCAATATGTAACGAGATGCAGAAGGGGACAACAGACCTCCTTCAGACTCGCATCACAAACCTGTGGACAGGTTAGACACTTTAGTGAAACTCTCATCAGAATGTAAACAGTCTTGACCCTCCAGACAGGCACTGCTGTAATTGTGTATGACTTAGTATCAGAAATCCAGGACATGGACTTAAGATATCCCAGAGACACCTAACATTGACATGACAGAGTTTACTCCAGGTAACGACAGACAAAGTCACCTGGAGCGGGCTTTGGGGAAATTGAAGACTCCTACTGACCATCTCCAGACAAAGTCACCTGGAGCGGGCTATGGGGAAAATGAAGACTCCTACTGACCATCTCCAGACAGGATCAGCACCTAGTGGTCACTCCAAACAAGGTCCAGGTGTGAGACCTAAACGGTCCAAAGCTACAGAGATGGGTCAAGCCTCCACTGGAGCAGTCCTGTACAAACTTTGTGACAGTCCAACTGTCATATCCCCAGTTCCCATATAAAGATGACATCACATCAGTCTGTCCTACATCTGATGGATGTGCATGGCTGTGTTATTGTAACACCAACACAGTAAACCTCATCAACAACAAAGGGCAAGTCATACAGAAGATACAACACATCAGTGACATCCAATACATCAGTCTGGACCCCACCACAGGTTGTCTGTGGTTATGTTGTTCCCGTGAGAGTACTATCTACAAAGTATCTACATCAGCTACACCAGTCACAAGGATTACCACATAGGGTACCCAGTCAGACTGTGACCAGGGAGGGTCAGGTAGTGGTGGGTAGACAGGGGTACAAGGTGGTGATGTACACAGCAGACAGCCAGCTGTTACACACAGCCACTGTGGAGGGGTCAGGGACAGGGTATGTAGAGTCCATCACACAGTGTGGTGTTACCGGTAACATAGCTGTAGTGAGTACTAAACTAATCAGTGGAGACATTAGCGATCGAGACAACTACAGGCGTCGTATCATTGTGTACAACGCAACATTCCAGCCCCTGGTCCACTTCAAGGGAGAGGGGATACAGGCACGGGAGGCAGTCACACCAGACAAGTTTGGTCCAATAACAGTTGTATATGACAGTAAGGGTTATATTGTTATTGTTGACTGGACAAGGGACACAATAGAACTAATAGGTGGAGCAAGGAAGTACATAAAAACACTTCACACAAACAAAGGACAGGGACCAGTAGGTATACAGAAGGATGATGTGTTGTGGTCACACTTAGTGTTAGATACAGGAGAGAGGGGACTCAAACTTCTCAAGTATTACAGTGACTGAGGAATGACTAAACCTGGAGTGATGATACAGACAAATTATACCAAATAAATACAAATTAACATTATTTTTAACATTAAACTTTGACCTTTGTTATTATGATCTTATACACTTGATCAACACTTATACAGACTGAAAATATCATGTTTGAGGAATTAATGTAAACATGTCACAGGTTTGTTGTTTACTGGTTTTGTAAATAAATTTCTGTTACAACTTCAGTTTAGAGTGTTGTTAAAAAAAGAAGTCATTGTTAACTTTTACCAATCAGTCATGCTGGAACATGTACATCAGGTCTGTCTATCTTGTTCTGAATTATGTTCACTTTAATATTCAAGGAAATGTCATTGATTTCAAAAACCTGCAATGAAATCTGAAATCAATGTCTCTGTACAAATGACTTGGTTTTTAGGTGTATAAACTGACTTCACTTATATCCTCAAGTAGACTGGTCCAACAAACAGTACTTCAGCAAATCACAAATACTTTAATTATGTATTTGTTGGAAAGGATGGGTGTCTATAAGGCCCTTTTCTGGGCCCCGGTATGTTCAAAGATGTCATATTGAGAGATATTTGAAATTGCCAAGTTTGAGATGTGTCCAAAATCCATACCTCGTATAAAACAAAAGGAAAGTGTGTAGTGAATATGCATTTTATGTAAGTGTACTCAAATGAGTGAAGTTGTAAATTTCAACTTATAATATGAATTAGAAAGGAAATTATTGATTAAACAAAACACTTTTCACTTGAAAGTTATCTAAAACAACTCCATGACTTAATCCTCCATTTTATAAGCAATCTGTAAGTGATGATTGAATTCCTGTATTTTTTCAATCTTTATATATGCATGTTTAATTTACACATGTTTCCAAAAGCAGAAATGGTATTATTTTTGTTTTTAAGCTCATTTTGAAAACAGCAAATTATATTTGTGATTTACCCTACCCCTTTCGGTACCCCCCCCCCCCCCCCCCAAAAAAAAAAACGAAATTTCTAAATATATACCGAACCCAAAAAGAGTCTTATAGACACTCATCCTTTACCGAAATCAAAGCATTCTGGCAATAGTTATTGTTAGTAAACCTTTGTGCAGACATTGCTGATGAAGTGATTTCTATATTTTGCTTTCCTATTGCAGGTGAAAAAATAACCCAAAAACATACCAGCACCATTTGTAAAACACACATTTATAGTTCACATTTCGTTCACACATCTATACTATTACATCCTATTATCAAAATACAGTGTAAATCATCATAACAATACTTCACCAGAAAGTAACTCCGTAGTTAGGATTGTTTTGGCAAATAATTCCACATAAAAACTCGCACCAAGGATTCACGACTCCCGACTGATGAATGCCCAGTGTTCAGGAAGGAGAGTACCCCCTGTCCATTTGGGAATTAGACAACAAAAAGGGTCCAATAGAATCTGTAGTTTCATGATATTACTATATGGAATAGTCGATAGAAACTTAAATTTTGTTAAAAATCAGTTCAGTGAATGCCACTGGCCACAGAATGGGAAAACTGAAAGTTCAACCTGAAAAGTTACTGGAGGCTGTACGTATGTCTAACAAAAGGTAAGGGAGCTGGGTAAACATATCACTCAAAACTGGGGCAATATATGTCTCGCAAAGTCACGGGGAAAAAACTGTAAAAGTTGCTCTGCAAACAAAGATGGGGCAATTTAGGAGGCCGAAATAACGAGAATTGGTGACATTTGTTCTATATTTTTATCTTTTTTTTCCCCCTTTAGAAATCATCTGTTGTTTGAAAATGAGACAATTTGACCCACAATATCACGGTAACAAAACTGAGGAAGTTTGACCGACAAAGTCAAAGGACAAATCTGGGAAGGATTGATAAATGCCATTAAAGGGACAAAACTGTAAACGTTAGTCCTGTGAAGATATAGGGACAAAATTGAGGCAGTATGTCTCGTAAAGAATTGGGACAAACCTTTGACAGCTGTAAACCTGCAAAGTCACAGGCACAAGATTTTAGTAGTTCAACTCCCGATATCACAAGGAACAAAACTGTTTCCTGTCAGACATCCTTCTAATAGGGACAAAGCTGCAAACAGTTTGACATGTGCAGTCACTGACGAAACTAAGGCAGTTTAACTCGCACAAAACGACCAGTTTTGTCAAAAGGACAAAGCTGTAAAGTTTGGTTCGTGATGAGATCATACAGAATAAACTTCAGAAAGTTTATAATGAGTTAATTATAAGTTAGCATGTACTGTTGATTCTCTTATATTCTTTGAGATACACGATTAAAGATATGTAGTTGAAGAAAGTTCATCACTGATCCGAACATCAAGATACACATATTTCATTATGTTGAATAACCATAAAGATAACTCTTTTCCACACAGTTGTAACATTAACCAGAGACGTTATGTAATATGTCTCTGCCTTAACCAAAAGTTTTAGGGAAATACTTTTTTTCTGAATCCTGATTAAGGAGTGCACCAAAAATATATGTTGGAATATAAAACGGCAGTACAATTATTAATGATGTTAAAAAACATAATGCCTTTCCAATATATGTGATTTGAGTGATAAATCAGTCCATTTTTAGAATCGGTTGTGGGTTGCATATACTTGACCAATTATTTATTAAAAGTGGTTTTATAGGCTTTTAAAATAATTCAAGTTACATAATTCTTTTGTTGCAAAAAAAAGAAATTTTGAAATAAACATTTAAATTACAAAAATGTTGAAGCTTTCAATATGTTCACACCTGGTATATTTCTTACGCTCTATTCATTAACCTTTTCAGGAAAATACAAAACATTTTGCATTCTATGTTTTCATGACAAATTTCCCAATTCAATACCATAACTGATGAAATTGACCAAAAATCACAGAAACTGTAAATTCAATTCCATATAAATTGTATTTCCAAGTATTATTTCCAAATATAGAAACAACAATCTGCACAAACTTCAAACTGTACATAAAACCACAGGTATATGCACGTAAATGATTTTGAAAAAAGAAAATACATCTGTAGTACAGTACAATCAATGATCATACAAGAAATTACATCTGTAATACAGTACAATCAATGATCATACAAGTAAATACATCTGTAGTACGATCTATGATCATACAAGAAAATACATCTGAAGTACAGTACAATCAATGATCATACACGAACATACATCTGTAGTACAGTACAATTTATGATCATAAAAGAAAATACATCTGTAGTACAGTACAATCACTGATCATACAAGAAAATACATCTGTAGTACAGTACAATTTATGATCATAAAAGAAAATACATCTGTAGTACAGTACAATTTATGATCATACAAGAAAATACATCTGTAATACAGTACAATCAATGATCATACAAGTAAATACATCTGTAGTACGATCTATGATCATACAAGTAAATACTTTGTTCTTTAAAAGTGTCTACATGATGTACCTTTATCCTATATACTCCAAATTAAATAGGCATGCTCCTGTGATAATACACAAAACAATTAACTGCTTTAGAGTATAGCAGTCGGAACTGTCCTGTTCGAGTCGCTGTGCTAAACTGATTTATGTAATATCACACTTGTGTTACGACCACCGCAATGCAACAGCTGGTGTTGAATAATCCCCAATTCTTGAACCAGCTATAATCATTATCCTCTGAAAGATCATCACGGTCAAAGTGATTATTCCCACTGTCATATAACACCTCGATCTGTTTCTTCTTTGTGGCAGAACACCCAAGTCATCAGAAATGGTAGAAAATCAATCACACAATTCTTCCTCTTTGCCTTCTTCACCATCTTCCTGTATACTTAAATTTTTGGCAGATTTTAATTGTTGTCGTTTCGAACATCGTAATCCGTCTAAGTAACTTAGGGGATGGAGTGGCAGAACACCACTTAACCCTGTAACAAAGGAAACAAAAAAATCAACTTTCTTTTCAAGAAAAAAAACCCTCAAGGTGCATATGATTTTATTAAGATTTTGAGAAAAAATCAAAAATTCAACCCACCCCCTATTATTTTCAGTTTTCATTATTATTATTTTTTGATTCAAATTTAAAATCTAATCCTTGCCTGGACCTCTAGTGGACCATCGTGGACCCTTTCAAATGATTTGCACATGTATATACACTGTATGTACCAAACAAAATCCACTTGACCAGATCACAAGATGCTTGAAACTGCATTACCAACCAAAACAAGTCCTATCATACAAGTTAAACTCTATGTGTTAGACACTTCATTTGCTTGGAAGTCTACAGAATTAATTAGAAAGATTATTTGTTAGTCCTATGTCAATGAAACTAGTCCAAGATTTCCTGAATGTATCTTGTCCTGCATAAAATAGAACAAGAGGCACAGTAGTCTAATAGCTAGTGGTAGGACGCTGGGCTTGTGACCGAAGGGTTCGAGTCACAGCACAGCACTGTGTGGTACCTTTGAGCAAGATACTTTACTCCGCTTGTTCCAGTCTACTCAATTGTAACTGAGTACATGGTTGGGCAGTGCTAGAATTGTAGAATGCTAGCTGTGAGTGCCGAAATGGCAGCACCAGCTGTATGCTCCCAAGGCGGTTGAGAAAGATGTTGGCTGGTTGCAAAGACCCTATAACCACAGATAATAATTTGTGAACCACTTTAAGACGACCTACAAACTAGGTTGTGAACAAAATTTCTTTTAAATCTTATTATATTTGACATTCAGTTACATTTTGTACAGAAATTGTAGACCAGTCAAAGCCCAGGATGTAAGCTTATAACCGTTATGCACAGATGTTGCTCAAATTTCCACTTACTTTTGCAGAATTTTAATTTAATCCCCTGACCAATTGATTATAAAGGGAGCTGACTCACTGTACTACTGGTCATGCATAGTTGTTAACCATCCCTCATTAGGAGGGAGACTCACTCAGTGGGAGGGAGACTCACTCAGTAGGAGGGACACTCCCTCATTAGGAGGGACCCTCCCTCATTAGGAGGGAGACTCACTCATTAGGAGGGAGACTCACTCATTAGGAGGGACACTCTCATTAGGAGGGAGACTCACTCAGTAGGAGGGACACTCTCTCATTAGGAGGGACACTCACTCAGTAGGAGGGACACTCCCTCATTAGGAGGGAGACTCACTCATTAGGACGGAGACTCTCTCATTAGGAGGGAGACTCTCTCATTAGGAGGGGCACTCCCTCATTAGGAGGGACACTCCCTCATTATGAGGGAGACTCACTAATTAGGAGGGAGACTCTCTCATTAGGAGGGAGCCTCTCTCATTAGGAGGGACACTCTCTCATTAGGAGGCACACTCCCTCATTAGGAGGGAGACTCCCTCATTAGGAAGGACACTCCCTCATTAGGAGGGACACTCCCTCATTAGGAGGGAGACTCACTAATTAGGAGGGACACTCTCATTAGGAGGGAGACTCACTCAGTAGGAGGGACCCTCTCTCATTAGGAGGGACACTCACTCAGTAGGAGGGACACTCCCTCATTAGGAGGGACACTCACTCAGTAGGAGGGACACTCCCTCATTAGGAGGGAGACTCACTCAGTAGGAGGGACCCTCTCTCATTAGGAGGGACACTCACTCAGTAGGAGGGCCACTCCCTCATTAGGAGGGAGACTCACTCAGTAGGAGGGACCCTCTCTCATTAGGAGGGACACTCACTCAGTAGGAGGGACACTCCCTCATTAGAAGGGAGACTCACTCAGTAGGAGGGACACTCCCTCATTAGGAGGGAGACTCCGTCATTAGGAGGGACACTCCCTCATTAGGAGGGACCCTCCCTCATTAGGAGGGAGACTCACTAATTAGGAGGGAGACTCTCTCATTAGGAGGGACTCTCTCTCAGTAGGAGGGAGACACTCAGTAGGAGGGACACTCCCTCATTAGGAGGGACACTCCCGCATTAGGAGGGAGACTCACTAATTAGGAGGGAGACTCTCTCATTAGGAGGGACACTCTCTCATTAGGAGGGAGACACTCAGTAGGAGGGACACTCCCTCATTAGTAGGGAGACTCTCATTAGGAGGGACACTCCCTCATTAGGAGGGACAGTCCCTCATTATGAAGGACACTCTCTCATTAGGAGGGACACTCCCTAATTAGGAGGGACACTCCCTCATTAGGAGGGAGTCTCTCTCATTAGGAGGGACACTCCCTCATTGGGAGGGAGACTCTCTCATTAGGAGGGACACTCTCTCATTAGGAGGGAGACACTCAGTAGGAGGGAGACTCCCTCATTAGGAGGGAGACACTCAGTAGGAGGGACACTCCCTCATTAGGAGGGAGACTCTCATTAGGAGGGACACTCCCTCATTAGGAAGGACACTCTTTCATCAGGAGGGACACTCCCTCATTAGGAGGGAGACTCTCTCATTAGGAGGGAGACTCTCTCATTAGGAGGGAGACTCTTTCATTAGGAGGGAGACTCTCTCATTTTGACCAAATTTTAACAATCTCCCTCATTCAAGTCCAAACTCACACAAAGTCAAAATCTACGTCCTGTGGTCAAATGATCTCCTAGTGTCTGCAGGGTGTGTAATGATCACAGCAGGTGTGTCTGAATCAAATGGATGCTTTTTGGAGTTATTTTGATGCATAAGAAGGGAAAGATAAAATGAGTGTTTGCACACTTTCTCCCTGATTGGAAATGAGGAATGAGGGAAGTTTCAGAGGTTGATACCTAGGGGAATAATTTTGAAATGTTTTAATTCCCTAAAAATGCCTACAACCCATGATTTTCAATGTGATATCCAATAAACTTTCAAGTGGGCATACAGTAGAACTGATGTTGGAATCGACCTTCACTCTCATGATTATAGAACACTGGGAGCCAAGTACATTGATTTCTTACCTAATAACTTGGCAGCTGGTTTTGAAATAACTGGTTTAAGACGAAGAACGTCGTTGATTTTGTCCATGTTAAGTGAAACCATTATTTCATTGTATTTGTTTGGCAAAGGGTCATACGTTCCCAGCTGAGCGATAGGTTTTGCATTCCTGGGACTTCTGTTTCGTGCCAGAACAATATGGAAGAACGGTCTGTTTGTGCAGCCATGGAGTGCTAGTCTGATCACTACAAATTTGCTCCTGTCTATTAACCTTGGCATCTGAAAGGAGAAAACAGTATTTATTCATTATAGTGTTACAAGCACTACTTTTCTCTGAGGAAGAACATAAGACATGCACCCACAGGGGACTGTTTTAAAATCTGGATTTTTCTTCTTTCTAGGATACATTGGGCCTATAAATGTAATGTATCCAAATTGCTGTGAACAACTGTAAAAACAAATCAGGTTTCAGCATGCAATAATATTCATACATCAAACAAGAATATACACGAGGGTTTTGTTAGTATAACAGGAGAGGAAAAATGCACGGCCAGACCAGGGTTCAAACCCCAGATCCTCTGAACTCTAGACAGACGCTCTACCAATTGAGTTATCTGGTCGCCAACAATCGACCCAGTCCAGTTCTGTTACATTCCTCCCTCCTTTTTTCTAAGTTTTCACCCTTGAAGACACAACTTATTACAACCCAGGTTTGGGTATCCCCTTGCAACGCATACACCAAATTCTTGAAACAAGGGTTGGTTAATTACAGGCACCACTGTAACAGGAGAGGTAGAGCATTCATCTAGAGTTCAGAGGGTCCGAGGTTCGAACTCTGGTTTGGCCGTTGCATTTCTCTTTGACTATTTCTCCTTTACAAATTTGGCGCCCAACGAAATATATCCACGGAAGGTGGTATAGGGTGGCGTGTGTCTTCGGGGTCCAAGACTTTGTTAGAGGAGGGAGGAATGTAGCGGAACTTGACTGGGTAGAGGCAGAGCGTATATCTAGAGTTCGGAGGGTCCCTGGTTTGAACCCCGGTCTGGCTGTTGCATTTCTCTTTCTCCTGTTACACATGTATACAAAATTTATATTGGAACAAGAGGCCCAGGGGGCCTGTATCGCTCATCTGTTTCATTTGTTACCAGAAACTGACATATCATAACTTAAGACCAAATTTGGTAACTAGAACACAAGTCATTGAAACATCTCTTAAACGGTTCTTAAGATATTAAAATTTTAATTTGAAAGTTTTTAACCCACAGTGACCATTGACTCCCGACTTGCACTTAAAGTTGACCTTTGACCTCCTTACTATAATAAAGAAAGAAAAAATTACACAACTGAGCTTCATAACATACCCAAGTATCATGATTCTTATAAGTTCAAATGGTTCTTGGGCTATGGTTGTTTGAAGTTTCTAACATATTTGACCCCTGTGACCTTGAAAATAGGTCAAGGTAAGTTTTATGAGGTAAGTTTATAGCACTTCATCCCAGGTACCTACTGGCCAAATAAATGACCATAGGCCATATGGAACTTGAGAAGGAGATTGTTAAAGCCTTTAACCCATGTTGACTTTTGACCCCGACTAGCACTTAAAGTTGACTTTTGACCTCATTACTGTAATTGAGAAAAAGATTCACACTGCTAGTCTTCATAACATACCTAAGTATCATGACTCTATTTCAAATGGTTCTTAGGATATTGTTGTTTGAAGTTTTTAACATATTTGACCCGTGACCTTGAAAGTAGATCAAGGTCATTTTAATGAGGAACTTTATAGCACTCCATCCCAGGTACCTATTGGCCAAATACCGTGACCCTGGGCCTTATTGAACTTGAGAAGATTGTTAAAGCTTTTAACCCATGTTGACATTTGACCCCTGACTAGCACTTAAAGTTGACCTTTGACTTCATAACTGTAATCAAAAAAAATATTCATACTACTGCTCTACATAACATACCCAAGTATCATGACTCAAGATCTAGTCCAAATGGTTCTTAGGATATTGTTGTTTGAAATTTTTAACATATTTCATGGGTAAAGGTTATAGCACTCCATCCCAAGTACCTAATGGCTAAATATCATGACCCTAGGTCCTCCAGTTCTTCAAAAGAAGTCGTTCAAAAGTTGACGGACGGACGACGGACGCTGCAGTACGGCATAAGCTCACATGGCCCTTTGGGCCAGTCGAGCTGAAAATTCTATTCTTCTTAATTTAAAGCCACTCTGGTCGCTGTGGAGGATAACATACTGATAAGATATAATTCATCTGGGTTAGGGTTAACTCTGTCAAGTTTTCCAATATCGAACTGAAATTTTGTATACAGGTGTATTATAGTCATATGAAGACCATAACTGCTGATGTCGCTTACTTTAGAACCAAATAAAAATATAGCTGTGGTCCAGTTTTCTGACCAAACCTTTTTTTCCAAGTCAAATTTAGCAGGATTTCAGGAGCATCAACAATTTTAATGTATCAACATTTTTATAGTAGCAGGATTTTGCTAAGGGACCGATATAGTAAGGTAGTTCAGCTTGGGAGTCAAAGGAGGAGAGAGTTGGGTTGGGGAATCGAGTTCAGTAAATGTATACATGTATGCACTCATTTTGTTGTTCAACTAGTTTGAACTGGTGACAGTGGAAATATTGAGAACAGAAAGTATCAGTAATACAAAAGAGAACTTAACACTGCGGTGGTGATCATCAGTGGAGTTTGGATTATTAAAAACTAGTGTCCAGCTGTAGGGATAATTAAGAACTGGAACACTGGTGGTAGCACTATACTGTAAATTATGTTGGTTATTCCATAAACATTTAGGTGGGTCAAATAATAATTTATTTCAATGTGTCATATAATTTGGGCCTGCCATTACAAAAAACTAGGAATGCTTTTGTGTACTTATGTTACGTGAATGAAAAAATATATATTTGGTGGGGGGGGGGGGGAATTTTTAAGTTGCCAAACACTCGGCAAAGCCTTGTGTTTGGCAAATTAAGAATCTTCCCCCCTCGGGTTGAAATCCCCTTATCTTACCCCCGAGGGGACGAAAGACTTCATTATTCTTCATCAAAAAAAAAAAAAATACAATAATACCAGGTAATAAAAAAAATCAAAATCCTACTAACCTGTAAAACCCAAAACAGGAAACACACATATATTTTTATTTCGCCTTATTTGGGTATTTTTCAAAGATTTTGTCTGGCAACACTTGTTGCCGGTTAAGGCGCTTTTATGTGCTATCATATCACCTGTGCTTTTAAGTATGACCTGACTAGAATCTTTAATTTCAGGAACTCACCTGTCTGATCCACAATTTTTACAACGTGCAGATCTAGAAGATAAATACAACCAGTAATGGGTTGTTTACATTCGTTCTATGATATGTAGCTAAATCTAGATCTGATATCATTTATAATGCCTACAGATTTGTCGGTGCTCCAATGCCTAAGGAAAGCTAAGTTGGACAAGAACTGGAGCACAGACAAATCTGGCAATAAAGGAGATTTGGCTCTATAGTCAAATATGACTATACTTAAATAAGACGAATGTAAATAAACAAGTGAATCATGGTTGCAATTTCCTCATGCTCATTAAATATTTGGTTGACACACAGGTATTCAGTCGGTAAAATGTGTCATAACTCAATTTAGGGTGATTTTGTTGATTTTCATCATTGCTGTTTTTGGTACCAGCATCTTTCATCCTCTGTAACTGGTGGTTGTACAGGAATATTAACAATTTGTTGTGTACCAAAACGCCCAATATTTCACTACCTTAAATTTCAGGGTGATTTCTTGTTGATAATAATAAAAAAAAAAGATTGTTGAAATATGTTTGTGTGTTGGGGGTCAAAGGTCATGAAACGGTACATGTAGTACTGTTAATATTAGTATATTACTACACACTTGCTTTTATTGAATCATGCAAACATTTTCAGCTTGTACTGTTATCTAGTGGTACTGCAACACAAATGTAAATATTAGGGTAGGGAAGACTTATTCATATTTTAACATGCTATTTTTTACTTTACAAACTTCCAATTGCAGAAGGTTTTCTTTTCCACAGGCGCTTGTATCTGGTATCTAATACCTGAGCTAAAATCCCAAATCCATTACGTACAATATCAACTGTACGTAGTGGATTTTGGATTTTAGCTCAGGCATTCTAAAAATACCAGTAACCAGGTACAAGCACCTGTGGCTTTTGCAAGCGGTTCGAGAAAAGGTCATCTAGCAAAATCTAATTTTCACGGTAGTGACGCTAACATAAATACAACTTACTGAGTACCCGGTTAAGTATTTAAAACAAATGTGTCACTGAGTAAACAGATTACCTTGACTTTGTGCTGTATCAAGTCAACTTCATTAAATGACAACAAATTTCACCGCATGTGGATTTTGAAGCATCGTAAACACGCAGATGAATATTTTCAAACGTATGCGGTTCGCAGATAAACTGACACACTAATACACACGTATGGATACGGAGATTGTATAATATATCCGGACTTTACTAAAAAATCTTTCGGAAGTTAATTCATGAAATTATTTTATCATTATCGTCGTTTTAGGTTTTATGTATTGATTTGATTATTGACAGTGTATTTTCTGCCCTCGCTTTAGATAATGAACGAGCTACATGTACACGCAGAATTACCAAAACCATTTATAACCTCCTATATTACGAAAGCATTAGTTTGGAATTGAAATATTCATTTAAAAATTAGCCTTGTGACGAATTTTAAACTTATATTTAGTATTTCATAAAAGCATCATTTATATAAAAATAAAATAAAAAAATAATCAAAGAACAGATCGAAGTGGCAATCCGCATTAATGATACATCATAATTTAAAATAATAAAAATATCACTCATATTCATTTTTCAAAGATAAATGTTTCGTTCACATAATTTTTAAGATAATAAAAACCAGGGACAGTATATGGAGCTCCATCATACGTCCCTAAAAAAACACATTTATTATAAAAGTCAAGATGAGATTTATTTATCAAGGAGAAACTAATCTACAATTTAAAAAGGACTGCTACTGAAAAAAGAGATAACTATAGGTTAATCGGGCCCAGTAAAATGTTTAAAATCAAGAAAGGGTCAAAGCCTGGAAGAGGTCTCTGATACAATTTATCATGACGCGATGTACGTCATCAGTTACCAAAACACCGCCATCTGACCTTCACGATCTTCTGACAATCAGAGGGCATTCACTCTACTCTAGATTTCCTTCTGCCGTGAAACTTAGTTCTGAAGATAACAAAATCCATATTAGACATTTATTGTTGACATTTTAATGAAAACCCATGTCTTTTAGTCGAAAAAAGAAGAATGAAACCGACTGAAAAAGTATCAAAACGACTCGACATACTCTCCAGACGGCCATTTACCACTGTCGGAATCGTCGTAACTCTTTCTCGTGCCCCAATTCAACTTCCAGTCAGACAATTAAATACACAATGACAGTATTTAGTATTTACATGTACCGTTTTTCTAATTTACCGTTATGATTGCCTATCTTGGTCAGGTAGGTATTAACTTCGGTTCTTGTAGCACAACTGAGATACAAAATGGTTTAATATATGATCTCCTCAGTTTAATTCTTGGATTTTTTTTATGTCGGTAATAACTCTGTCTACAGTAGGCCAATTAGCTAACCGTGGTAATATACATGTAAGATCTGTTGTCCCTCAATCTTTTTTAACAGTTACTTCCCTTGGACTGTAAAATAAGGACATCTGGGCCGTTTTCGTTTAAACGGTCAAACCGATCGGACCACTGTTGTTCGTTTTTTAAATAAGGTCGGACCTAGTAATCTGATGCTGCTTTCAGGCGAGCCTTGAGAAAGCCTTGCAAGGCCTGCATACATATTTGAAATTGTTACATTTATAAACGGTCAAACCGGTTGCTCCGCATAAACGAACAGGCCCCAAGGCTATATTCGCGTATCCCGGTTGAAAAGGTACGTGTGGCGCAGAAATTTTCCACGATAAACGAACACACTTGGACCGTTATATAAGCAGAGCTAAAAATCCACAGTTTCGGAGGATAAAAAACAATGTATCAAGAATATTATGCCCTTCTCTCACGCGTCCACTAAATTACATAACGTATCTTAAAAATTACATGTGCCTTGACATTGTTTAAGAAAGAAATAACGCAACTTGGCAATAGTCAGCATTTTAGTTTCGGTCAGGTACGTCTGGACCCCTCAATCTACACGTCCGCTTCTTTTTCTCTTGTATATCAACGATATAACTGATAACCTTGTCAGCCCTTCCCGTCTTTTTGCTGATGATACTTCCCTATCCGTCTCTTCTCCTTCCGCAATTGAACTAGAAACTACTACTAACCGAGATCTTGAAAAAAATCATAACTGGGCAGAAAATTGGCTTGTTAAATTTAATCCTAATAAAACTGAAGCGCTACTAATTTCAAATACCAATGCTGAGCTTGATGTCAATCTCATTTTTAATAATGTTAATATTGATTTTATCGAACATCATAAACATCTAGGCATTTTCCTAGATGCTAACTGTAAATGGACTCACCATATTGATAACATTTGTAAAACTGTTACGAAACAAATAGGAATTCTCCGCAAGTTAAAATATACTTTAAATCGCAAGACATTAAACAGAATTTATCTTACTTTTATACTCCCTCTGCTTGAATACTGTTGCGAAGTTTGGGACGGTTGTACAACTGCCGATGCAAATAAACTTGAAAAACTCCAGTTAGAAGCGGCGCGTATTGTCACCGGCCTGCCATCTTTTGCTAGTAGAGCGTCTCTTTACTTCGAAACTGGTTGGGAAGTCTTGTCTCAACGTCGCACCC
>NW_018404030.1:467364-470060 GCF_002113885.1 Mizuhopecten yessoensis
TCTCTCTCTCTCTCTCTCTCTCTCTCTCTCTCTCTCCCAATAATAGATAAATGTATTGATTTAAACTATGAAATCCATCTTATGTTGTGTATATACAATTATTTATCTTATAAGGAAAGGGCGTTAATAATGTTCATGTAACTTGTGCCCAATCCTCTTGCATTTTTTGGCAATAAAATATGTTTAAATCTACACGTACCAAATTTTCCTGATGTCAGCCTCGGTCCAAATCTGTACCTGTCGTTTTCTTTACAGGTTTAACCGGTTCAACCGTTTCAACCGGATACGCGAATGTAGCCCAATCAAGAAACCACAGACGTGAGACTCTTGATAGGAATTCTCTCCAAACTATATATTTTGCTTTTATTATATCTATTCTAGAATATTCTGATGTGGTTTGGGACAACATACCTAACTATCTATGCCAAAAATTTGGAAAATATTCAAATTGAAGCTGCCAGAGTAGTAACAGGTGCAACTAAACTGTCAAATATTAATCTATTACATAAAGACGTGGACTGGGAAAAAACTAGATAAAATATCAGAAAGCCATATGGTCGCAACACAAGGAATTCCAATCATTTACTTTCAATAACTGTACATATAGAACCAAATTTTACAAAGACTCGTTTTTGAACTCCTCAATACAATTATTATTTTGGAATGCATTACTTTTAGATATTGATATGAAAACAATTAAATGGTATTAAAAGATTTCTTCAAAAAGATAAAAGAGTGGTCCCTAGATTATCAATGTTTTAAGTAGAAACCTAAATATTACATACAAGATTAAGGTTAAAATGCAGTTATTGAAACAACACCTATATATAAGTAATTTAGAGGGAATCCCATTATGTAGATGCAGACTAGTCGAAAGTAGTTACCACTTTTTACTCATATGTAATAATTACACTATAATAAGATAAAAAAAACTATAACTACTGACACTATATAGCTTAAACAGTAACCTTACTGAAAATACTCTTACTATAGGGAAGATTTTTTTTGTAAGTTCAAAATTTTATCAAACTCACTAAACGGTTTAGTTAATCCTTATTTGCACACGTGTTCATGTACGACCTTAATCACTATTGTAGTTATTATTCCTACATCAATTATATATTGTAAAATGTATTCGAAAGTGCTTATTATTGTATTTATATTCTAAATACACAATATCGAGAAATACGCGTTTCGTGAGTGTGAGTGTTTGAGCATGTGCATGCCCACGTGTTCGAGCATGCCATTGTCCGTTCGTCCGTCCATCCATGGGTATGTGAGTGCAAGTGTACGTGCACCTCAATATCGTAACGTAAAAGCACTGGTAACTGATTTTTAATCTAATGTGTTATACATTAAATGTAATATGTTTCAATTTCAATTTTCACCACCTGTAAATATGTTATCAGTGAAACTTTATCTTATTCAAGTTACTATGGTAATTAAGGTGTCAACAGTCTCGAAGAATTATTTGCCTGTAATATATGCCTGGGAGAGGAATTAATATAAGCTCTAAGCTTGGTTTCCAATCCCTGTGTAATTATATGTATGTAATAAACATATTTGAGTATTAAATAAATACTGTTTAAACTAAACCTCTGACGTAATAGTGACACAATAAACATAAGCATATAGTGGGGTGAGGTAAGTCTGTGCTTTGCTCCTTTGCTCTAGATCTAGATCTAGACACATCGGTTCTCGGGTCCCTGTGCTCTAGATCTTGACACATTGGTTCCCGGGTTCCTGTGCTCTAGATCTAGATACATCGGTTATCGGGTCCCTGTGGTTGGTAGAATCGGGGAAACTTTTCTTACAACTGTTGAGATGTTCTCACTTGGCATACCAACCAAGTTTTTTTAACACCGACAAGCTTTGGAGAAGCTGCGGGTACCATAGATTATCGTCCCCACGATACTGATGCTGCCAGTCTAACATCTTAACATTTAAAATGAAAGAAAAAAAGAAGCCAGGTAGCAATGAAAATGATAAAATATTAAACCCCGAATACCGTAAGTTTAACTAAAGGTACACAATAACATTTACGTTCGATAACCCGCATGTAAGTCTGGTGTGTTTAGCGCCAAAGTTACAAAAGGCCAGGGGTTAATCAACATATTATGGTTAAGAACATATTTTGGTATATTTCGCTTGGACTTTTTTTTAATAGTTCTTATTTCACTTTTAGCTTCTTAGAGAGAACTTTGGTTTGCTGAGAATCTTGCCGGCTTGAGTGAAACGGAGTTCAGCACATTTGAGAATTCCTATATGTTTCAAATACGCTTTTCCTCTACTTCCAGACGACTCAAATAATTTGATTTTTTTTTCAGAGTTATTGATTAATTTTGTCAGACCGGTATATTTTTCACGCGTACATTGTGTATAGGGGAAAAGCAATAAGAAAATAACGAAGTTGCCAGGCGTTACAGAAGGGTAAGCGTCTTCTACTTCTGCGACGTCAACTGCTGTGAGAGCGCCAAGAATACTACGAAGCATTACAATGCAGGTATTCGCAGACATTTAGTTCACATTATATTGAATACAATACAGAGAAATTCCAATTTAAACTATAAATTATACCATCAGTAAACATACGCAACTGAATGATAACTGCGCCCCTGGACCCTTGTATTCCTTTTAATTATTTTGTACTTCTCGCAGTAGAATGTCCATTTGCTGTACCGCCATTTTGATAACGT
>NW_018404030.1:475218-543227 GCF_002113885.1 Mizuhopecten yessoensis
ACTACTATACTACCATCATTACCACTGATACACTGTATACGGGGCCGAACTACTATACTACCATCATTACCACTGATACACTGTATACGGGGCCGATATTTACCATTTGTTACCATTAATATACATGTATAATTTCTACCAGCGGAAAAAATATTTGCCAATTGGTCATACATTGCTGAATCCTGAATTCACCAACGGCTTACATAGTTCATGGACTGTTCTTGATGGAAAATGGATGCTAAACAAGTCGGGTCGGATGAGATTGGTCACTAGACCTTCACAGATACACTTAGCTTAAGGATCCCCTATCCTAGTGTTGTTTTTCGTATAAACGGTAATTATTTTCTTTTGATTTGGTCCAGGATACAAATGTAGCTCAGTTAGGCCAGGACACTTTCGCTCACCACGTTCCACATCCTCGGAACTCCTGGGGTAACGCACACCACGTTCCACATCCTCGGAACTACTGGGGTAAAGCTCACCACGTTCAACATTTGGAACTCCTGGGGTAACGCTCAAGCTCACCACGTTCCACATCCTCGGAACTTCTGGGGTAAAGCTCACCACGTTCAACATTTGGAACTCCTGGGGTAACGCTCAAGCTCACCATGTTCCACATCCTCGGAACTTCTGGGGTAACGCCCACCACGTTCCACATTTTGAACTCCTGGGGTAACGCTCACCACGTTCCACATCCTCGGAACTCCTGGGGTAACGCTCACCACGTTCAACAGTTCTCGGAACTCCTGGGGTAACGCTCACCACGTTCAACATCCTCGGAACTCTTGGGGTAAAGCTCAACACGTTCCACATTTGGTAACGCTCACCACGTTCGACAGTCCTCGGAACTCCTGGGGTAACGCTCACCACGTTCCACATCCTCGGGACTCCTGGGGTAACGCTCACCACGGTTCACATCCTCGGAACTCCTGAGTTAACGCTCACCACGTTCCACAACCTCGGAACTTCTGGGGTAACGCTCCCCACGTTCAACAGTTCTCGGAACTCCTGGGGTAAAGCTCAACACGCTCCACATTTGGTAACGCTCCCCACGTTCCCCATCCTCGGAACTTCTGCGGTTACGCTCACCACGTTCCCCATCCTCGGAACTCCTGGGAAAACGCTCACCACGTTCCACAACCTCGGAACTTCTGGGGTAACGCTCACCATGTTCGATAGTCCTCGGAACTCCTGGGGTAACGGTCACCACGTTCGACATCCTCGGAACTCCTGGGAAAACGCTCACCACGTTCCACATCCCCGGAACTCCTGGGGAAACGCTCACCACGTTCCACAACCTCGGAACTTCTGGGGTAACGCTCACCGCGTTCCACATCCTCGGTACTCCTGGGGTAACACTCACCACGTTCGACAGTCCTCGGAACTCCTGGGGTAACGCTAAACACGTTCCACATCCTCGGACCTCCAGAGGTAACGCTCCCCACGTTCGACAGTCCTCGGAACTCCTGGGGGAACGCTCACCACGTTCCACATCCTCGGAACTCCTGGGGTAACGCTCACTCACGTTCTCTACACAGGACGTGGGTGTGCTTAATTCCTGGAGTTTCCAGGATACAGTTAGCACCGTCGATTAGAGCGGTAGTATAACAATCTGAAGTCCAGGGTTCGAATCCCGAACAAATGTTTTTTCACACTTAGGAAACTTTTGTTGGTTATGTTATGATAATTTCGTCTCTATTATTTTCATCAAATAAGGGTTCTGAACAATGCAATAATGTAATTTTAAAGGAAAATGAGGCCATTATAAGTGATCAAACAGAGGTCAGCAATGTTTTTAATAACTTTTATGTAAATGTTGCTTCTGATATTGGTACAGGAGATTCTTCGGAAACTATTTTAAAAGAGATTAGGGCACACAATAATGATGAGTCAAGGCATACAATAATGATGAGTCAAGGCACACAATAATGATGAGTCAAAATTTTGTTTAATCATGTCTCTCCTTTCGTGGTTGAAAAGAAGGCCACTGGTATCGATGGCATATCTTAACAACTCCTTAGAGCCTGCTGAACTGACATCAATGGCCTCTGAGCGACATGATTGACCACTGTTGCAGACTCAAGGAGGCACAAGTAGTTCTTGTTTTTAAGAAAAAAGATATTTTAGATAAACAAAACTACCGACCAGTCAGCATTTTACCTTGTATATCCAGCCAGGTTTTGGGTGTAAATCCACCCTGTTGCGGCTTGTTGAGGATTGGCGTAGAGCCCTGGACAACCATGAGTATGTCGCCGCCATACTGATGGACCTCTCCAAGGCTTTGGCTGTCTTCTTCATAACTTGTTGTCGGGAAGCTGGAGGCCTATGGCATGAGCAAAGCCTCAGTTAACCTGGTGCCCAGCTACCTGAGCAGCAGGAAGCAGCAGGTAAAACTTGGCTCCAAATGCGATGACTGGTTGGAAGTGCTGAAGGGAGTACCCCAGGGTTCTATTTCAGAACCCTTGCTTTTTAATGTCTTTGTAAATGATATGTTATATGTTATATAATTATGCAGACGACAACACTGTCAGTGAATCAAATAAACACCCAGATGTTTTAAAACATAATATTGAAAATGACTGTCAAACTGTAATTGACTGGTTTAAATTAAACCATATGAAAGCAAACCCTGATAAATTCTAGGCCATTTGTATAGGAAAACGTTCGGTAGATGCTATACAGTCTTTTAGTATTGGCGAAATAGAAATTGTTCCTGACAGTGTTGTCAAACGTTTAGGTGTGAACTTTGATTCATTTTTAAACTTTGAAACTCATATCTCTGAAATTTATAGGAAAGCCTCAAGGCAACTGTCCATTTTAAAATGAATTGGGAGGTTTTTTTTAACCAAACAAGGTAGATTTGTAATTTATAATTGTTTAATTATTTCAAATTTAACTCCTGTCCTTTAGTCTGACACTCTTGTTCCTTGAAGAGTGTCAGAAAGCTAGAAAACATTCAAGAAAGAGCTTTGAGGTTTATACATAACTCACACATACTCAGTATTACCAACAGCGACAGGCTTCATGTAAGGCGTCTGAAGGAAATGGGTCGTGAGGTTTTTAAAATTATAAATTATCCTGAACATATTTATTACCTTGTAAATATGAAGATGTCTAATTATGACTTCAGGAAAGAAAATACTGCAGAGGTGCCCAGGGTCAACACTGTGAAGTATGGACATAAATCGTTTGCTTTTGAGGCCGACCGGGTGTGGAACAGTCTCCCAAATGACTTCCGAAAAGTTGAAAACTTCAAAGAATTCAGGAGACGGGTCCATTCCTGGGATGGCCCCATCTGCCTCTGCAATATCTGCAAAGAGTGATACTTCATATTGTGCCAGGTTACCTCTGCCACCTGACATTTTGGATTGTGTGATACTTTTATTGTCTTATCTCATTTCTTATATGTTTTAATTCTATTTTATGATTTCGGTATCATTTTTAATTCACACTATAATAGTGTATATTCTGTCAATTATTATTCTTTGCTATATAAGCATTGTATGTATATTCCACTTCATTGTGTTTTAATCCTAAGTCCTAAGTAATTCTTGTGTGATATACAAGTATTCATTCACTATTAACTATGTCTTTTATTTACTTATTCTGAATACTACTTATCTGTGATCACATTTAATGCTTTTCATATATTAACACTTTATATCCCGGGGGCCTTTATAGGTAGGGGACTCCCAATCACTTAGAAACCTAGGATATGGAAACTTTGTTTTTCTGTGATAGTTATTATTGCCTTTTTATTAATATATGTGATTATCTCCCTTTACTTGTAAAATAATATGTTATTGTTATTTTACATATGTTTGTGGCAATAATAGCTCTCAAGAGCTAATGTTCCTTGTTCACCTCTATGCGACTTTAAATCAAGTTTCTCGTATCTTGTATCTTGTATGGTTTTCTTTTCGGAAATGATTCAAAGAAATGGTCATACTGAAAGAAAAAAAAAAACAGTTTCCAAAACGTAGTCACACGTTTTGACATTTGTATGAGGATCCTTTAAGAACTAACCGATATTTCAAGTGGCGAGCGATGTTTGCTATTCCGGCGTAATCACACATGACGTTTAGCCCCTAGGGAAATGAATCTTGCCGTTTTAGCTAAATGTCAAATATAATATAACAGTGTCGATTGAGTGTCGTCTCCTATTTTTTTCTTTCATCCAAACGGTCTGAATTGAAAGGCAGATCCAAAGGTACATGTCACATGCTATATAAGTGAAGATATAACTGGATGTTATAGTTTCTATTACATAGCAGTACACACAATCACAACAGGGCTCTGAGGTGTCGTTCACCTTCAGGGGCGGGTCCAGGTGAGGGCGTAATGGGCGTACGCCCCCCCCCCCCCCCCCCCCCCCCTTTTAAATAAACAACAACAAAAAACTATTGTTATCTGCTAATATTGTAGTGAATATGGCATTTTATCATATTCATTAATTAAACACATAAACACCCTGACACTTTAACTATAAAATATACATGCTCCAAGTCAGGAACCGTTACATTAGTGCATTTCACAATTATTTTATGTTTTTTAGCCAAAAAAAAGGTCCAAAAATGTTTCTACGCCCCCTCTTTCAAATATCCTAGAAACTCCCCTGACCATTGACAGTCAATATAATTCCACAGATAACGTACAGAACTGTTTTATTCTGTTCTTTTGTAACTTTTTGTTTTTTAAATTATATATTCAACTACATCCAAACGCTTTCCCGTGAAGACACCATTCTTTTTCCTGGTACACATAAATAAACCGTCGATAGTTGTACAGTGTATGAACAAAAGGTATCTTTACTTAATGGGGCTCATTAAATAGCCAAGGCAGAACAACTAATTGGTAATCTTCCCTATGACACAATCCCTAGAAACATTTTCTCGACTGGAGACAGAAAAAGTGCCTTTTATTTGCAGCCGTATAAAGTTTCAGAACCGAAACACGGTCTCTCCGAGACCAACGAGGGGGCTAGTTAAGTTATAACGCACAAAAAAGTGGAAAGGAGAAAAAGAACTAAACAGTTTTCCGGTCTGACCAGAATCTGTCTGATTTTTTATATGTGAAATGTCTTTCCTGGGAAAAGGCGCCACAACATGTTCTCGAATTCCAATTCTATCGCCTTTAGTCTGAGTTGTTAGGAATATACAAATTGGAGAGATGTCAGTTTTCATTTTAATGTGTAGGGAGTAGGATAAGTATTATTATATTTGCAGGTATCGATGCCTGTTGAATTGATCACTTCGCGAATTAAAATTTTCGCGAATAAGCCCTTTGACTGAGTAGACTCGCAAATATTTCAATACTCGAAAAACGTAATTTTCTGTATTTGAATGCTATATATGGTTCATAGTTTGGGCAGTTTAACACCATATATGTTTATGAGAGCTTTACAGGTCGCGCGGTGGATAGAGCACTTGCGTTTCACCAAAACGACCGGGGTTAGATTCTCCGATCAAACATGGGTCATCTGTCTGATTACCATGAGAACATTCCCACAAGATCAGACTAAACATTGCCAAATTCAATCAAACTTAATTGAAAACACCAATTTTGGGAGTTTCCTAAAGGCAGATCATGTGTGCGCTTATTAGCCAATCACAATCCTTGTTACTCAATCACGACTTATATGCTAGTAAATGTATCAGGCTTGCTATCTTATAAATATGACAGATAGTCCCAGCATTTGTTTTTAACATGCAGGTATTGGCGTTAAATTCATTATTTATTTTCTGAAAGTGTTCCTAGTGATGTTGCTGAACAGTATTTATCAAATTGAACGCCATGGCCGGTAGCGCAGTTAATCACAAAATTACTAGAAACCCCGTATCGGAGATGTTTTTGTAGAGGAAAAATATAAACCAAGTATGAGCATATTTCTTCTGTATATTTTCCTTTGCTATAGTAAATAAACGGACAAACTATTCCAGCTCCATGTGTTTTGGAATATAAATTAACCAATTGGAACTCTTCTTCGTTTGAGATTCAACACAGAGCGCCGGTCCTCTCTGCCTTATGACTTGTATTTGTTAGTTTCTAATTAATCCTGGGCGCAGTTGTTCAAAAGACGATTAGCTTCATCACTGTTTAACGACATTTTTCAACCTTTAATACTTTCGTCAATATACAAGGGAAAACTCGAAATTGTACACGTAAATTAACTCTACTAAATACTTGATAGCTGGAAAGTTTTAACTCAGTCAATAGTTGTGTTTCAAAGATACACATACATTGAAATTTGCACTAATCACTGATTAAGCTAATCGCCTTTTTTAACAACTGGGCCCTGATGTCCAATTACCACACAGTTAATATTGCTAATCAATGTAACTCCACTTGCACCAAAACACTCCTTTACTTACGTCATGATGCCCCAAAGCATCACCGCCACAATAATGCAATCGAGGATAATCTAAAACAAAAACTGCACCATTTCGTAATATATCGTCTTTATCGCTGATATAATTGGGAAAACGGAGATATAGATCAATAGACTACAAGGACATAAACAGGACCTAGTAAACGTATAGGTGCGCACTCATATTTCTTTCAGTCACTTCCCCTTCAATATTTCTAAGCCACCTGCGTCAACCATTTTTTTGTCATCTAAGGTTTCGATGAAATGTTATCATATTGAATTGGTATAAATATGACAAATCCTTTTGCCAAATTCCTGGCAAAATGTATGATTAAATCAAATCATAAACCTGACCGACAGCAATTCAAATGTTCGTATTTGACTTGATTGAAGTTGTTGTGATAAGAACAAGCTATTCGAATTGACATGTTTAGCCTGTGCCCCGCTTTGACTATCAATGCACTTAAAGTTTCAGTGAAACTAACTTAAACGCAAAAACGTAATGCTGATGGAGATGCACAAAAAGTTAATGAAACATGAAAGGTAGGCCGCATCCAGCGTTTGATGCATGAGTTGGGTTGTATTACCTAAGATGCATCTATGGTCCAAGTGCGGTTGGTCTAGCACTTATGTTTTTAGTGAAACTAACGTAAAAGCAAAAACATAATATATATTGACGCCGCCGCCGTCGCCAGAAAAGCTACACCTTAGTCTCCGCTACTTATTGGCGACGAGACAAAGACTCGTCAGGACATATACAGTGCGATGGTTGTACGTTGAACAACCAAAGTAAACAGATTATGTAGATAGTTGCACCGCCTTGAGATGTACCCAAAGGGTACTACATGTAGTTTTGGATTCCCAACCCCGAAACTTGCCGAGGGTTTGACATTTAAGAGCAACATCCCAGATAATTTAAGATGTCATTGTATACCACGAAGGGAGATAATTAATGTTTTTACATCCCTGTTCTCAACTGCCAACTCCCACGGGTATTTGTTTGCGAGCAGAGACTTACACTGTATATATAATTGGCGTATGAATTTCTTCTGTCGCAGATGTTTTGGTATCTGCATTCATTGTTAACTGATACTTTGATGGTAGAAAGGCAGCAGATTGACCAGTGAGCATCCTCGATACTGCAGGGGGAGGTGCAATGTATACGCTTACTGACGATCTCTGCACAGAGCAAACACCTGGGACCGTATCCATGAAACCGTTCTCATGCTCGAGCATGGATGTTTTGCTCAAGCTTAATGTCTTGTTCTGGTTATTAATTAATAAACAAATCTTATTGTGGCAATGATTTTGAAAAAAAAAAATAACAGACTTTAAGTCAAATGCTGTTTTCAATGTTTACATTTGTTTTATTATGGCTTGAAGTGATTAAAGCGTGTTACAAGAAAGTTGGGGTGAGCACAGAATCTATGCCTGGGCACGAAGAAGGTTTCGTGAATACGGGCACTGGAATATGGTAAAATGAACAATTAATGGTTGATTTGAACATTATATAGCAAAAGTAATCCGAGAGAATGTGTTGTATGAAACACAGGTAAATATTTACAGGTGCAATACAACAATATATAATTGACTTGGCATTGTTTCATAAAACAACACCTGCCCTTTGTTGGTAAATATGTTGGCACACCGAGAACACCCCTGGAAGATTGAGGATGACGGGTAAGTCATGTGTAATAGCTCCTCTACTAGATCCCCTAATGTGATTCTTTGGTATAGCACAAAAAGAAATGGTGAATGTACCTACATGCTTACCAACAATAAGATTATAAGAACTATAAGACAATAAGAAAACAACCAACAATAAGAACAGGTTTTCAGTATATCAATACTCAGCAAAGCCACGGGTTTTACCAAATTTGAAAAACCCTCGGGTGGAATTTCCCTATCCTATACCCCTGTGAATGAAAGAGTCTTATAATATTCCACAGGGACCTGAGAATTGATTATATATACATGTATAATCATTGGGGGAGTCATTTTTACCGAAAGTCGATCTTAACCCCTAAAAAATGTGAAATTACTCTGAACACCTTAGTTTAGGTCCAAATATAGCTGCAACAAATTCTCAGGTCCCTGTGTTTCATTCATCTGTTGCAAGTCTAGCGGACAAAGACCCAGATACCTCGGACCAATCCCACGCTAGCTGACCAGTGGAATAGAAAATTGGGACACTCATATCAAATTAACACGTATATTTCGCCAATAGACATTCCAATGACGTCAGATTCGCCACGTGAGCGTTGCCTCGTTTGTTTGGAGACAACCGTGGGTAATAAAACGTATGTGGTGTTGGTTCTAATAGGACACGATGTGACAATACGATCCGTTAGGACGACTAAACGTGTGTGTAGTCGGACTCATCTCTCATTAGATGTAGCAGACGATACAAGTCATGAATTGTTTTCCTGCTCTAACGTCTGGTTATACTGGACACACCTGATCTTCAACACCTGTTCAGAGTCGCCCGCGAGCCACGAACATCACCAAGATCACCGGAAGTGAAGATACCAAATGAACATGTTAGTGCAGAAAGAGGCATTGGTATAGCGAATTGTTCGAATTTTGTTTCTAGAAAGAGATTTTCACAAATCATGACAACTACTGGTTTTCACCTTATGTCTGTGTCGTTTTTGCCAAATTGGAAATATTCAGCAATGTGTTAAATTTTGAATTTTGTGTAAAATGTGTAATTTTTACTCTCAAATGACAAAAATCCATTGTTACCCCCTCCCGGCCCGGGGGATGGAAGGGAAGCGGTCTGCCAGTCTCACTTATGTTTTTTTTGCACCAACAGTTTTATTTCCTGTGAGCCAAATGCCAAATGTTCGCCCTAAAATGGCTTGCTTGGGTTCTCAGCATCCTCGATATCCAGGGGTTACGCTCACTTTCGCTCTCTGCACCCCTGGAATATGTCATAGCAAAATTGAAGGCTTAGTGTGCATCGCCTTGTCGATGAGACACTTACTACACAACAATAACATTAAGATAAACATTTTAATATCATAAAAATAAATTAACAATATAACATGTTAATAAATAATTTGTAAAATGTCCTAGAATTACATTTTAATGGTGTTTTTGGTAGGGTTATAATATTTCTCGCCCAGTTTATCAGTGATACATGTACTCGATCGTCGTGTTCGCTGTGATTAAGGGGAGACTACCAATCAGAGTTTTGACTTTGTTGTTGCGCTGTTTTTGATCTGCTCCTGTAATCTGTTAAGATAAACAGAAATAAAATGATGGAATGTTTCTCTGTAGTCATCGGGGTGATATCGTAGGTGTGCGGCGTGGACAGATTTCTTCCAAAATCTTGTTATGACAGAAACGGATGATTTTTCCCGCCAATTTTCAATCATTTCCATGATGACGTCTGCATCACACATAGGATCTTCGCGGGAAAAGAACATAGCATAAGGCACATTCAGTGGACGTTCTTCTAAGAAATGCATGGCTTTCTCAAAGAATTCCACTGTATACTTCCATGTTAAGTAAAAATACACCGACAGCAGTCTAGGAATCACAGCTTTGACAATGCGATTTTTGGCAAGTCCTTCAGCAACTCCTTTTCTCATTCTTTCAAACGATCCATAGGTTGGACTATCAAGAACGACACCCTGAATTTTGTCCACAAAGGGAGAGAACTGTGCCTGGTGCTTGTCAGCTTTCATCAAACAGCATGTGAAAACGTAGGCGCCAATGGAGACACCGTGGACCAGGAAGTTGTCATACCGTCTGATATCGTCGTTGTTCGTAATCACGGTCATCAATGATTTAGCGAATTCATCCACTAGTGGCGGCCAAACGAACAGCTTCACATTGTCGGGTATGTAAAGGATGTCAAAGTTCTCCTGGTGGTATAAGTCGAAGTAAGATTCCAGATAACGTGACTTCGCTCCCAGCCAACCAAAAAACAGGACCAGGGTGCCGGAAACATTGCCGGACGCGTGGGATTGAGGTAATGGGGAAGGACGTATTATCCTACGGAGCTGGAGGTCAAGGCCATCTTGCTTCACGTTGGTTATTGTTACGCAGGGAGTCTTCATTTCATTGTTATGGTATCTATAAACACACAAAGAAAACAATTATTTTACAACATAATTTTAATTCTATAGCCAATCTGATTAAAATCATCTGTTACATGGCTCCGCATGAACGTAATACGAAGTTAACGAAGCCATGTAACCAGAGACGTCTCTGATGTAACATATGATTTTAATCAGATTGATTCTATAGCATACTACTCTTTTAGAGAAAGTATCCGGCTCCTTCGTCCTTTCCAGTCTTTTGAGGACTATGTTATGTCCGTTTTGCAGAAAGATTACATACACAACAACAAAAATATAATATATGGGCTTTATCATTTAAGTGTATAATTTGTTATGAAATAAAAAAAAATTAAAAAATATATATATGATTTTATTAATTTACAGTTTCGTCGTCTCAATTCTATATACAGTGCACATTAGTACAATTTTCTATCAACATTATTACATTTATCAATACTGATTTTTTTATGAATGCAATAAAGCCATTGTGTACCATCTTAAATTTCTCTCCTTAAGCCGTGAATGGCTAATAGAATCTTCCATACCGTAAGGGTATGACCCGAGGGGTGCTAAGACATTCTTGATTGTCTTACCCGATCGCGAGATTAGCTTCAAGCGGAGGGTATAAGACATTCAAAATCTCATTCTGCGTGTTGAGATCTGCTGGCATTTACCCTCACCGTAGGAGATGATTCTTTCTCCCCTAGAATCATTTCAGTGATATTTCTAAAACTAGGGTTTTCAGCACTGTTACTCCACATATCATTTATGACCTAATTATTGACCTACTTTGTAATAATGTTCAATCAGGACCTGTTACTCCGGTGAAATTTTTATAAAAACTCATGTTTTGGAAAAAAGTAACTTTCAGTGTCTAGACTCTTATTGAGAAGGGGACGATATTTCTCTTTATTTATTTATTTTTTATTTTGGGAAATAAACCACATTTTTTTTGCTAGAGAAAGAACCTGCATTAGGCACAAAACTATGTAAAACATCACTGCTAGCACTGCAGGTGCACGAGGAAAAATCTTCGTCGGTAGTTCTAACATTTCTCTTAATTTTAGTGTCTCCTGCTTTTACATGTAGATCTAGTATTTTAAGTAAAGGTATCAAGATATCGCAAAGGTGCATTATACACTGTATATTTGTTAGGAATTTACTAATATTTCATAAATATGTTTACATGTACCTATGTTCTCAGAAAAGTTTTGAAGTACGTTAAAATTGGATCACATTTTCTGCTACCCTTTTCTCCGTTTAAATCCATGTAAATATTTCTAATGCAATTTATTGAATTACTGTTTTAGAGATTGAAAAGTTCGCTGGTTCCTGGAGCGTCGACGTTAGATGTACACAAAATGTACGTACACACACACACACACACACACACACACATATATATACATGTACACAGTATCTGATATGGATGAACGTTCACACACATGTACGTAAAATGTACGGAGTAAAATTTAAAAAAAAACATACATATAGTTTATATATTTACAAAGCGAATTAAAAATAAACTGAGATCCCGTTGAGGGCCCCAGTGCACTTGACAGTTGTAAAAGGAACGGTCTGTATGTGTGTGGATATGTGCGATTTGTGTATAATATATATACGTGTACACGTAGACCCCTTAGTAAACACTGGTGTTGCACTGTATACGACTGGGTCTACCATACTGTATACTGTGACCTGTCAGACCACATAGACATATAGATAATAGCTGGCCACTGATCTGATATAATGACCATACCAACTCATGATCAGTATAACTGACCAGTCCGCTATATGATACATGTATAAACAGTTCACATGGACGTATGTAAACAAACCGACTGCTCGTTTATATATAGTTAACGTTGTCAAGTCAATAATTTCATATAAAACATACGGCACGAGACCGATATCAACTGAGGATCGAATATAACCTCATAGAATGTCCAACCTACCTGCGGTGCATGTGCAAAGTCTGACCATCTTGTTTTGGTTCAAAGGTCGCGGATCGATCTAGTAGCAGATATAAAACACGCAGCGGATCCGGAATGGCGTATCGAATTACGGATTTCAATTTACCACGAGTTACTGTAATGCCCCTGTAGTATCGAGGATGAATGTCAAGGCAGTAACTTATTTGGACTTCTATTGCCGCTTTCTTTTGTTTGGTCAGTTTTTATTATCTAATCAGTTGAATCACAAAAATTAGATGATGATGATGATGATGATGATGATGATGATGATGATGATGATGATGATGATGATGAAAAGGATAAATCAATAAAATATTTTGTAAATATTTTGAATGATTTATAATTAAAGCGTCATTATATCTATATGATTTATTTACAGGCGCGTAACTGCCATGCAAATAAATAGAGAAGTGCACATTTTATTTAAATAACGGCTTTAAAATACCTTCTCGTAATAGGTATTCTCCGTGATAATGTAATTCTGAGTGACATTGTTTAATAATTTAAAGTGTTAATGAATCGTATTCATTTTTTTTAATTAACTAGTTTTAAGTTATTTTCTTATATCGATAACAATTCTATTTCCTTTTTTTCTCTTAAAAATTCTGAGTCGAGGAGAAAAAACCCAGAAACAGAAAAAATAAAAAAAAGAACACCCACTCAGATATTACTCTCAAAGGCCATCAAGGCCAAGTATTTTTAGGGGGTGGGGCATGCACATAGAACAATATCCCGCCATCTGCGACTTCCGAAACTACGACCTTCAGTCGGCAGGTCGGCGCACTACCCACAGCGCCACATGTATGCCGTCCTGTTTAATACCGTAGGTCAAATCGTCTATCAGTTGATGGATCGTTAAAAACATACTGACCACGTCAATGTCTACACAACGTGGTCCAATGCCTCCTCAGATTAACGCCAACTAAACACAAACATTTCAATCTCCAAGATATTTTCAAAATATTGGCAGGAAAACTTGAATGTATAAATCTAAACAAAAGGAACGCAACCTATTTGTTTTTGTCACAACCCCTGTACAAATGTCTCACTTTGACCATTTGAGCATATCACTGAATCCAGCCATAACATTTTTTTATTTTCAAAAATATGTTCTAAACTTCAATTTAGGCACATACAAAAAAATCTACACTTATATGTACATCGACAATTATAATTGATTTTTTTTTTAATTCATTTATTTATTTAAATATTTAAAATCTCTCAAAAAATAGGATTTAAGATAAGATATATAAATTTCCTTTATCAAGTTATTTAAAGAAACTGGTTCGCTAACCTTATCGTAAAATAACCAGACTTTGTCGGTAAAATTCGGCCGTTACCACATCAGATCTAGATCTACGGTTCCAAACGGTAGCACAAGGCTTTGAAACGTTAACACGGACAGCAACAGAGCGACACCTGACGTCATCATTGTCTTATCTCTGCCAAATCGATGCAGTGGCTGCAAGGGTTGACTTCGAATAAAATGACACATTTAAAAACACTTAAATTGAAGTCGTTGTGTCCATTTCTGACATAGAATCTTTTAACAAGGTTTGTTTTTAGAAAACAAATATTTGTAAGATCTCCCTCCAAGATGAGCGAATGTCTACTGTAAATTTAGAATATGTAATGTTAAATTACCAATAGAATACGACAGAAGGAATAACATCCCTACAGAAAAAAGGTTAAAAGTCGTTGTGACCATTTCTATAATAGAGTTTTTTAACAACATCTGTCTTTAGAAGAATTTTTTTTGTAAGATCTCCCTCCGAGACTAGATATGTCTACTGTAAATTTAGAATATGTAATGTTTAAGCGGAGTAAAAATGATGGTGAAACCGGAACTACGTCATATCCTTTTGGTCATACTCGAAATGTTAGCGTGTGGGGTCTTAATGTGGGAGGAAACCGGAGTACATGGGGAAAACCCACGTGATCGGGTAGGTGACCCTCATACCTTTTCACGTTCGATCTCGAGGAATCGAACCGTGGCCGCCTTGGTAAACGGCAAGTGCGCTATCCACTGCGCCACCCGACCACCGACGCTAACATCCGGACCAACAATAGTGATTAATATAAGTTGGAATAACTTGTTTCATTTCATAATTGTTGTAAAATGAATAAATTTAATTTTTTAACCTCGAAGTCCCATGAGTTACTTTACATCCCCGTGTAAAATACATAAGCTAGCGTAAACCCTGGCATTTCGTTGATGACAACGAGGGTATGACGTGTTTCCGGTTTTCACCAGCACTTTTTGTTCGGATATTCTCAAAATTCCAGGAGCAACACTTTCTTATGTATTTAACTCGAGAATGTAAAGTAATCCCTGTAATTTCGAGGATATTTCGTGGTATGCTTCCTTTTAAACACATAATTGTTATGGTGGTGGTTGAGTAGTGTAGTGGATATATATTGTTATATGTGCTTTAGAGTAGCATCGATGAGCTGTAGAGTAGCTTCAAGGAATCAAAACAAAACAGCAGACGTCAACTCAACATCGTGTATTCAGCTAGGCGGAAGACAGCTTCACAGGCTGCGCGCAGACGCAGTACAGATATACAGAGTTGTTACATATTACAGATTGAGTAAACAGATAATAGCGGAACGCAATAATAACTACATATTGTTACATATATAACGCTCTCGCCTTTCACAAAAACGGCCGAGGTTCGATTTCCAGATTGGTCGCGGGGAGGAGTGACCACATGGGTCCTTTCTGGGTACATTTGTTTTCTCTGATAAGACCCTTATTCCGGGCCAACAGGAGTGAATATAGACCGGCTACCTGCGACTACGTTTTTACTACTAGCTTATCTCCCCCTAGTTTAGAATTTCCAAGTGATCAAAATTATAAGAGGTGTTTTTTTCTTAATAATTCAGTATTCTAGAGACGGGGGCCAGGCTAGAGTGAATACTGTACAGCGTAAATTGGTAGGACTTTTTTCACAAGTTAAACAATAAAGAGTTATTTTGCTATTGGTGGCATTGAATAGATAATCCTTATCAGCTAAACGTTAAAGCTTCATAGAGCACGGGTATTTGTTTACAAATGTATCAATGGAAGGGACACAACTCTTACATAACCTATGGTGACTTTTACACCATCATTCAAAGCACACGGTCATAACTCTATGTCTTAACTTGTCAGACTGTGTTGCTTTATTTGCCATAGATGACTTGATTATAAACGCACATCTGGATAGACTTCACGAAGTATTACAGAGACTCCGAGAGAGCAGTCTGAAGCTATCACCGAGGAAATGCGAAAGCAATAACTTTGAGTTCCATCTGTAAGTTGGAACTAGAAACACTTTTGAGATAACCAGCATCATTAATTTTGTACTAAATACGACACGTAACACGCTCGATCGCAACGCCATGTGTAACCACAATGCTATCACCAAATGAGAAAGTGTCAGATCAAGGATGGGTATCTTCGAAGCATGGTTAGTGTAGCGGGAAGTAAACGAATGATCTTTCTCATTCGAATACCCTCAAATTAAAAATCTTGTCGAAACAACCCACCCCTACATACTTTCAAACCAAAAATAAAAGAAATGTAAGTTCTGAAACTTTAAAATGACATCATGTTTTAGATATTTTTGATAAAGAATAATTTATGATTTTTATGTTTATTATTTGTTAAGTTAACAAATCTTCCATTGTATTGCGGTTTACGGACTTCCAATCAGGGAATATACGTCAAAGGGCAAGAACATTGCACCGATTTCATCAACAGCTTTGAGAGTACATCAAACTAACTTTGATATGGATATAAATATGACCTAGATACACACATTATACGTGCACATTTGTAAAAAACCAAGGCATGTTGGGCATAATCATTGTTAGCAGCGTTAGGACAAAGGAAACGGGGCGTATTTATAATTACCCTAAATCACTAGACATGGTTTTCTGTATTGTAAGAGCTCTTTATTGTCTACTCTACCTACGCTAGTCAGAGACATGGTCGATATACACGCTAGTTTTGTGTATATGTCGAAATATGCAAGTCAATAAATAAAAACATATATGACTTGTAAAAAAAAAGTAAAAATCAACGAATACTTTGATCTGATTATGTGTAACTGTTGGCAATCACTATCAGGAACCAGGTGTACGAGAAAGCCTTGTATTGTATATCTCTGCTTTTTATGATTCCTACGCGGCAGTGCAGGCGAGACAATTACCATGCTCTGAGAAATTCGAAAAGTACCGTTAAACATTTTTAATACGTACATCTCTGTAATATGAAACCTTTTTAAAACGGTGTGCGATTGAGAATACACTAATTCCCGGTGGGGTTGTGCTGCCTGTCGTGTACACTCGATGAACTCAGACATGTAAATCTTTACATATTTATTTTCCTATTCATGATTTTTATTCAAGTAGGAAATTAATTTCTTTTCGTACCATAAAGAAACACATTAACATAAGTTATTGTTGTTGTTGAATAAATTACGAGAGGCAACTGCAGTTCTGTGTTTAATGTGGTCGTGAGAACGTCACGCCCTGCTGAGGTCACACTCATTAACACTGGGACTAGGCTACATAAAATACCTTATTTTATTAATATTAATTCAATCACAGGAACCTGGCTCTTTATGATACATGATTGAATTTATATCAATCCCATCACAGGGACTTGTCTCTGTATGATACATGATTGAATTTATATCAACCCATCACAGGGACTTGGCTCCATATGATACATGATTGTATTGATATCAATCGTATCTATCTAAAATCCTATTGTACAGTTGTGGGATCGCACAGCGCAACACGATATGCGCACCATGTGCGAACGATGAAATAATGTATATAATATACATATCAAGACAATCACGGGGACTGGCACTTATAAGTAAGACCTTATTGTATTTTGAACAAAGTACTATAACGGAATTAAGTTCACAATGTGAAAATAAGTTACACCAAAGGGCTAGCCCTTATTCGGAATGGATTCATTTAGGAACGGATCCAGGGCAGGACCTTGGTAGTGGGACAAGGGAATGCTGCAAACAGTGTTTTCATTTTATTTTCTGTTTGAAAATTTGATGGATGCACCTGCGTACCAGCTGTGGCATTTACGCGCCTGATTATAGATCCAAAAATACAAAGTTCTGTTCATATACCTGTACATTACAGCACATGTTTTTCACCGACCTCAAGACGAATCCTGATTTAGAAAAAAAAACTCAAAACTTTACAGCCATTGAATACTCCGTACCAATGTCTTATATTGACAGGAATTTTACATCAAAGGGGTGTGACGCAAACGGATAACATTGTCGATTTTTTTAAGAAATTGCTGAGATGAAAGAGAATATATATAGAATATGGCATTTTAAACTCTCCTGTTCGTTGCCGTTATTTAATAAGATCTTTATCAGTGAATCACGACATTTAATCAACGAATACAAATGACAACCGGAAAGGTCAAAACCCAATCTGTGTAAAGAAAACACACGTCTTAGTAACACGAGACTTTGGACAAACACAAAAGTACGAACAAAAAAAGGCTAAACACAAAACACGTACGTAGGTTAGGAACAAATTAAGCATTCTCTTGTTTTCCATTTTGATATCGAATTTCATAATGATTATCATTGTAAACTGTTGGAGTATAACACAATATGGACTTTGCTGCGCTTCCTTGTCCAAGAGTATAAATTATTCTTTATTTTAAATGTTCGTAAGCAGCAGCGTTATCTGTCTCCCAAATATATCCTGGGCTTATTTTGTATTTTGTATCAGATGTAAAATGTATCTAATTTGCATGTACAATAATTATGAAAAACGTTATGTTATTAAAGTATATCAATCACTCTTGTTGGCCCGGATGTTAACGCGCGTGCGGTCTTAGTGTGGAAGGAAATCGAAGTAATAGGAGAAAACCCACGTGGTCGGGCATATGAGCCCATTTTTTTCCATGTCCGCTCGGGGAATCGAACCTCGGTCGTCTTAATGAAAGGTGAGTGCTCTATTCGCTACGCCACCTACCATTCCTTGTATTAAATTCCTTTTTAGTTGTTATCGCTTACTTATAATTATTTTCTTATATACATATAAAATATGTTTATTTATACATATAAATGTAAATCTTTTCTTTTGAAACCAGTAATATAGTATCGTTTTCCCTCATTTACATAACAGGGTCAGTAAAATGTCACATGACAAGTCACGTACGTCATATGAAGTCATGCATTATGATGTGGCCAAGTTGTTAAGGTGTCTTACAGTCACGATCACCATCCCTCCACCACAGGGTCGCGGGTTCGAGGCCTCCATAATGTACATAAGGCAGTCACGAGCTACTGATCACAGGTAGATGGTTTTTCTCCAGGTACTCCGGTTTCCCTCCACCAAGAAAACCTGGCTCGTCCTTAAATGACCATTTATATTGATAGGACGTGAAACACGAGCAATCTAAACCTAACGAAGCATTTTAATATATACATTTCTGGTATATCGGTTCTTAATTATTGAGACGACATATTAAAGTCAAAATTATTTATTGATTTAAGTTGCGACTCTCCTGTTTTTACAAATAATAAGGTTATATTACTATGATTTTGTCCTGAATTGATAGACATTAGAAACATTTATTTTGTAGATACTTTGATAACCAACAACTTAATTTCCGAGATCAATATCAATATAACTGGTCACTTGTATTTTTCTGTTGAGACTGAGCAACCTGGTCACCGACAAACGACCCAGTCAGGTTCCGCTACACATCTATATTCGTCAGTGTCATGTTTGCCCTTGTCATGTAATTATTATATAACGGGAAAATTCCGCTGCATTTTAATTTTCGCCTTTTTATCGTAATGAGGACGAATATATCGTTACAACGGACATTATTAAACAGAACAATATGCAAGGTAATTAAATGTTAAGGCGAAGTTACATATGTAACACTGGGCGAATAATGATTATTTTGGTGAAGGGCGAACGTTTGGGCGAAAAGTACTCTATGGTATGATGTGAACTAACAAAGCTTAATTCGCTCTCGTTACTGAAGGTGAAAATAGGGTGGACGTTAAAATACACAGAAAAGTGTCCGGTGCACAGTATTTGTTTTAAATAATAATGATTAAAATCTGCGCTATCACAAGGAGGCAAGACACCAACATACCCTAGTCTCCTGCATACACACACGCAAGCACGCCAACACTACACACATGGAGGCACGTCCTTAAATTACCTTAGCTGTTTATAGGACGTTAAACAAATTTAAACCAAAACCAAACTGTTTTAAAAATACAATTGACATTTTTCTTATGCTTATAAAATCTATTTGTTCCATAGAACTGTACTTTTACATGTCTTTATAACTGATTCAATAAAAAATATCATTTGACATTATTACGTCTTAATTATGTAATATTAATACATATCACTTAGCCGGTCTTTATAAGTTCGTTATTTTGCAATATTCGCCAAAATATTGATATCGTTAGTGTTTATAACTTTGTGGTTTTTTTGCCAATTACTGGTTTATACAATTAATTATCTATCTCACATCATTATGAAACATTTTGTCGTTGTAATATTTCGGCTGTATGTAAATACATTTTATAAAATGTTTTGAGTGAATCTCAAATTACATTTTAAATCAAGTTGTTTTCGTACTCAAATATGCCGTTTTTTCATCTGCATTCATTTTTTTTTTATCACATTCATGTAATACCAGTAATCAAATACCATTTCATAATGTGTCCTCATTCATATTTGCGATAAAAGAGGCATCGGATAATATGGAAACTGTAACAGTAAACCTCTTCAGACGAACACGATATGCCTTAAGGATGCTCGTACCGCTGTTACTAAGCATTGGAAACCCCTTTTCTGACACCAATAAATTTTAAGGGTGGTAGCAACAATTGGTTCACCCGTTGTCAGTATACTGTGACCAGTCGGAATGCTGTGCTAGAAAGTCGGCATCAGAACCGCGCTATCACAAGGAAGCAAGTACACCTACCTTCATGTACATTGTCTCCAGCACACATACACACATACACACATCCACAACATACAAGGAGGCACGTCCTTAAATGACCTTAGCTGTTTACGTCGTTTTCTCAAACAATGATGACGTTGCTCTCACAAACAAATGACGTAACAATCAATACCTGCTCTCAAGAGAAGATAACTCTGCAATACGCAAAGACGGAATAGGACGTTCAATAAAATAAAACCAAACCGACATGACTAAGGCTTCTATAAATCATTTCTGAAAAGAAAACCATACCTTGCGGGACTTTTTTGGAAAAATATGACGAAGAAGAAACAAACAAAAGTGTCCTGAGTATAAACATTCAGCTGGGCTAGACCGAGGTTCGAACCCTGGGCTTCATATTATATCCAGATTTGAGACAGTTTATGTAATATACTGTGCCCTACTGAAGAAATGACCTGCTATTCTCAAACAACCATGTTTAAGGTTTGCTGTAGTCCCAGATTTGTTATCTAATCTTGTAAGAAAGTCATCTTCACATTCATCGAAATAATGAGTTCTCCTGTATTCACCACGAGTGCCATAAAGCTTCAGATATTTCCAAAAAAATAAATAATATTTCGACGACTTTCTCGTTAGCGACGGAACAACCTTTTTTCTCGGCAAGGCATTACTTTTAGTGTACAAAAGTCGCCATGAAAACCGCAATGAAGATTTACGCCATTGACTGAATGATATAGCTACCACAATACAGAGGAATGGTTAGAGATGTCTTCCAATGAAACCCTTCATTCAGATAGCTGTAATAAATGTCTTCTTGATCCTGCGACAGGTTTTAAGGCAGTGACACACCGTTCGTGTGAGGACTGGTAATGGTGTGTTTGGCATTCTGTTGATCGCAACGTGTGACGTAACAGGGTTTGTATGAAGGAATCTTCTCTTGATGAAGAGCATCCGCTAATCGGGAACACTGACGACTTGACAATTTTCTCCGAGTACAAATACGTCAACAAACGCTCGTTCAAGTCTGGAATGAATACCCACGCCGAAACAGATGTCAGCGTGTCAGCATCAATGACGAAGTCGTTTTTAACACCTCATGGGATACGCGTCTAAAGTAAGCCAATCACTATGCTATTCAGCAAATCGCTCTTAATCATTCATAACAATATTGCATTTCACTTTTCGTACTTAATACCTTTCCTCCTGACACATTTCACCTCACAACTTGAACCTCACAATTATCTTTACCTCAAAACTTTTTATCTTTATCCACTTCACATCTTTTCTTCTCACTTCATACTTTTTGCCTCAGATATTATTTTTACACATTTTCATGTTACACGTATTTTCATCTCACACCTTTTCACCTCAATCATTCTTCGCCTGTGATTTTTCACCTTATGCTTTTTCATCTCACACCTTTTAATCTCACATATTTTTTATTCCATAACTTTGTCACCGTAGCACTCCGTTTCATCTTCTTTCGAATTCCATTGTTATGCTACATGCCTGTTAAATCCTTAACGCTACATTTCATTGTTATCCTACAGGCCTGCTAAACCCTGAACGCTACATTTCATTGTTATGCTACAGGCCTGCTAAACCCCGAACGCTACATTTTACTGTTATGCTTCAGGCCAGCTAAACCATAAACGCTACATTTCATTGCTATGGTACAGGCCTACTAAATCCTGAACGCTACATTTCATTGTTATGCTACACGCCTGCTTAACCATAAACGCTACATTTCATTGCTATCGTACAGGCCTGCTAAACTCCGAACGCTACATTTCATTGTTATGCCAAACCCCGAACGCTACAATTCACTGTTATGCTTCAGGTCAGCTAAACCATAAACGCTACATTTCATTGCTATGCTACAGGCCTGCTAACCCCCGAGCGCTACATTGCATTGTTATGCTATAGGCCTGCTAAACCATGAACGCTACATTTCATTGTTATGTTACAGGTCCCACTTGTATAAAACATCTCAAAGTTAAGGAAAATCTCAAGCAATGTATTGTCTATGGGAAATCTTAGACTTGAGGAAATCTCAAGAGTTGAAATTTTTTATACAAGAGGGCCGCCTGCTAACTGCTAAACCCTGAACGCTACATTTCATTGCTATGCTAAACACTGAACGCTACATTTCATTGTTATGCTACAGGCCAGCTACACACTGAACGCCACATTTCATTGCTATGCTAAACCCAGAACGCTACATTTCATTGCTATGCTACAGGACTGCTAATCACTGAACGCCACATTTCATTGCTATGCTAGAGGCCTGCTAAACCCCGAACGCTACATTTCATTGTTATGATCCAGGCCAGCTACACACTGAACGCCACATTTCATTGCTATGCTACAGGCCTACTAAATCCTGAATGCTTCATTTCATTGTTTTGCTACAGTCCTGCTAAACCCCGAACGCTACATTTCATTGTTATGATCCAGGCCAGCTACACACTGAACGCCATATTTCATTGTTATGTTACAGGCCTACTAAATCCTGAACGCTACATTTCATTGTTATGCTAAAGGCCTGATAAACACTGAACGCCACATTTCATTGTTATGCTACAGGCCTGATAAACCATAAACGCTACATTTCATTGTTATGCTACAGGCCTACTAAATCCTGAATGCTACATTTCATTGTTTTGCTACAGGCCTGCTAAACCCCGAACGCTACATTTCATTGTTATGCTATAGGCCTGCTAAACCCTGAACGCCACATTTCATTGTTATGCTACAGGGCCCACTTGTATAAAACATCTCAAAGTTAAGGAAAATCCCAAGCAATGTATTGTCTATGGGAAATCTTAGACTTGAGGAAATCTCAAGAGCTGAGAAGTGTTATACAAGTGGGCCGCCTGCTAAACCCTGAACGCTACATTTCAGTGCTATGCTACAGGTCTGCTAAACCATAAACGCTACATTTCATTGTTATGCTATAGGCCTGCTAAACCCTGAATGCTACATTTCATTGTTATGCTACAGGCCTGATAAACCATAAACTCTACATTTCATTGTTATGCTAAACACTGAACGCTACATTTCATTGTTATGCTACAGGGCCCACTTGTATAAAACATCTCAACGTTAAGGAAAATCCCAAGCAATGTATTGTCTATGGGAAATCTTAGACTTAAGGAAATCTCAAGAGCTGAGATGTGTTATACAAGTGGGCCGCCTGCTAAACCCTGAACGCTACATTTCAGTGCTATGCTACAGGCCTGCTAAACCATAAACGCTACATTTCATTGTTATGCTAAACACTGAACGCTACATTTCATTGCTATGCTACAGGCCTGCTAAACCATAAACGCTACATTTCATTGTTATGCCAAACCCCGAACGCTACATTTCACTGTTATGCTTCAGGCCAGCTAAACCATAAACGCTATATTTCATTGCTATGCTACAGGCCTGCTAAACCCCGAACGCTACATTTCATTGTTATGCTATAGGCCTGCTAAACCCTGAACGCTACATTTCAGTGCTATGCTACAGGTCTGCTACACCATAAACGCTACATTTCATTGTTATGCCAAACCCCGAACGCTACATTTCGCTGTTATGCTTCAGGCCAGCTAAACCATAAACGCTATATTTCATTGCTATGCTACAGGCCTGCTAAACCCCGAACGCTACATTTCATTGTTATGCTACAGGCCTACTAAACCCTGAACGCTACATTTCATTGTTATGCTACAGGACTGCTAAACCCTGAACGCTACATTTCATTGCTGCTAAATCCTGAACGCTTCATCTCATTGATGTTACACGATATACTTACTGTTCTTTTTATTTTATTTTATTTGTTCATGTATGGCATTATATCTGAGTACATGATTGTTCAGTTACATAGTAAACAGGAATGTCACACATAACCAAACAAAACAAAACAAACAAAAAAGATAAAAAGGACCAATAGAGGCATTACACATTACAGGGGAGAGGGGAGCAATCCTAGGTCATAAGTATTTTAAGTGACGCCTAAAAAATTAAAGTGTGTTGAGAAATTTTATGTTTATTTTGCAGTGAGGGGAGGATAAAGAACAATATATTTATATGTATAGAACAAAAACGTGAAACCAAGTCATGTTATAACTGCATCCAGTAATCTATGTGAGTGTTCAGCTCATCCTGATTTACATGTATATTCTGTGTAGAAACAAGGATCTTTTGTGCTTTTAATTCAAATTTCAATTTGTTTTTGAGATTTTTCAGATTAAGCTCCATTTCTAGACATTAAGTTTACGGTTGTAGGGGAAGAACATTTCTTTTTTTAATAAATTCCTTCTTCATTTGATTTATATTTTTATCCCTGTTCTCTTGGTTCCTGTGATAGGACCATTTGTTGTTTGACATTTTTAAGGTGTCGATCTTGTTGCCACCAATTTCATTCAATTTCCAAGTCAATCAGGATCGAATATCACTTTAAAAGCAAAACAAGATAGCACCTGTTCAATAATCAGTTTGTCGATGCAGCAATCCAAACAAAGTAGATATTTCACTTGACTATCAACTATCAGGCCATTTCGTCATTTAAGGACTCAGCAGTGGTGCCAAAAGCCAAAACAATGGAAGCGAAGCATGTAGAAATATAGTGAAAGGAAACATTGTGCTCTCGAAACCCTTTGTTAAATCAGCAATTTCCAATTTCAAAAAATAGGTTATTATTATTTCAGGTATTTCAGTTAAACTGTGTCAGAAAATCCGATATTTTTCAATCAAAAAAGTCATTAATGCTGTTTAACTAGGGTCATTTGTCTTGATACAACATAATAAATTGAAACTTCGTTTCATATATTTACCTTCTACAATGATATTCACGTAATAACCTTTTTTTCCTGCAAACTAGAGTTATCATCTCATTATTTTATAACTTGACCACCAGAACAGAAAGCTATTTATTAAATAAATGTATTCGTATGATTTTGCCATTCAACATTCAACCTTCTTTTTAAACTTTAGAACAATTTCATTATTTGATGTATATGTGTTGTTCTTCACCAACTTCATTCATTCATTCGAGTTAAATGTTTTGCCTGAGAAAATGTTAAACAGATTGGTAGTTTTGTTTTCTGTTTTAATTGATTCATAAAGATCTCGTTATTGTATTCATTGTTATAAACTATTGTACGACGTTCACGGAGGAAATACAGTGAACGGAATAGATTTTATTTGTCTATTTCCTTTTCTAGACGAATGGTGCAAGAGCTCTTGATTAAAAACGAATCTCATTATTTGTAATCCTGGCGGTTTTTTGGACAGGATACGTTATAACAATTTAAATTTGTTATTTAAGTATAATATATTATAATCAATATCTATCGAAAATGACACTACGTGAAATAACCCTAGTATTACTCGACCTGAATATATTTTATGTACTTGTTCCTCAATACGTGATTATAGCCTAAACTTTATCATAGGACATCGAGGACTACACCAAGGTCGTATCATCCATGGTCCACAGTAGCTGTGACAGCTTGTCTATCTGAGGAGCTGTCTGACCTCAGGGCGTGACATGGATGGGCAGGACTTTTGAATCACCGAGGGGGGCCCGGTAAGCACCAACTTACCCCCTCAAGTCGACCGAACACCGACTTCGTCAGTGAGTGTAGACGATAAACACCTTAACCAACCAACCAACCAACCAACCAAACATTTATTCCGACATACACTACTGTCCTTTTGTTGTATTTGACTTACACTATATTAGTGTATAATATGTCAATTTTACACTTTGCTAGACTAGCATATATATAATTTTTAACAAGTATTCTAACATGTATTCAAACGCGCCATAAGAAACTCACAGCTTTCAATCGGCGTCATCGCTATATGAACTATATGAACTATGCATTCCACTGACAAAGTGTTTTAATTCGTAATAAGAAATGCATGTGTGACATACTAATATTCAATATTATAATATAGTTTATATAAATTAAAATCATAACGCTTTTTGTCTGTGTTTACCCATGTACAATGTAATACCTTGTTTTTACTTGTCATTATTTGTCGCCTATGATGCATCACTAACCTTTCTTAATTACTTGCTTGCTGTTTTCTTTTTTGTATGCTATATATATATTTGTCGCAAGAATAGCACTATTTTGCTAATTTGTAACAAATATGCGACGCAAAATAAAAATTCTCGTATCTTGTACCGTATCCGGTATTTCACGGTGAGACCGAATACTCTCTTTTGCGTTCATGAACCCGTGATCGTCTATAATTACGGAGCGAAATTCAACACGACGTAAACACGTATATAGAAAGAGACCTAGACATACCGACTGAGATATTAAAGGAATGTCTCGTTTGATCATGATGAAGATTTATCACACCACGAGAATGTACATAAGGTCAATCGCTCTTGATCCCAACTGACCTATGACCTCAAGTGTCTATCCCTAACTGTCTTCATTTAACCTCGAATTGAATAATTAAATTACAATATTTCATTTGTAATTAAGGTCCTAAGGGATGAACGGAAGAGATTATCTGTTTTTTGTGTAACTTATTTCTGGTATTCAAGTTGTGGACAAAATAATAAATTTAATAATTAAAATATATAACCATTCCTTTCCGAGTGTTGAAAACAAGATGCAAACAACTTGAAGCTATATAGTACTACGTTTTCTCGATCTCACACATGTATCATATCTGATGTTCACACATGGTATCCTTTCTATTGCATTTTTGCCGGCTAAATATCGAATTATATCAACTTGATCAAAACTGATATCTTTACACTGTGACATACCAAAAGGTGTATTCTTACAGTGTGTCAGTTTTGGTATTGACCGATAAGAATCACACTTGCTATTCACTTCATTCAAGCCACCGATTTGCTGTTCATATAATGAGGAAGCAACGGCACAACATAAACTTATTTTACAACAATTATGAAGCAAGTTATTATAACTTCTATTAATCACTCTTTTTGGCCCGAATGTAAGCGCGCTGGGGGTGTTAATGTTTGAGGAGACCAGGCTACCCGGTATAACAGGTTATATATGTACACTAAGGTTTTAATATAACAACACAATTGATACATGTGTAACATATATGAAAGCAAATGTTGCTGTCCTAAATAACAGCAGAAAGCGATATAATTGTGTTGAGTAGCACAGTCAAAAATACAGACAAATATTATACGTTGTTTAATTCTAATCAATACCCGTTTTTCCAGAGATGGGTTCACCTGGAGTAGATTCGATGATACTTCTAAAAACATCCAAAGGTGTCGCTCTAGACACTAATGTTTACCTGGAGCTAGAGTAGATTGAAGTGTAAGAGCGGACCTCTCGATAGATGCTTATAGCACTATCCCTAGCGTATGGCTTACGACGGTAAAATTAGGTTACTCTTGGTAGCTTCCAGATCTATTTACTGTGACGTTGCTTATATTTTGACTGAAGGAAAACCACACATAAACATGTCAGTTATTGCGCATCGTTCATATTGGAACTCCTGATTCATTTGTGTATTTTAGAATAATAATTTGCATAATGAAGCAGTGTTGATTGACAGTTAAATGCTTACTTCTTTCAAATTTAATTATCTACCTGGCACGTTTCACAACAATAAGTGTCAGACAATTGGACAAACGTGTGTCCTGCTTTGGCCCTTGGAAGGGGATTGTCCGTCATGTGGACTTATGATGTCAGTATACTTGAGATTCATATTTACACTGATGCAGCAGTCATAAATTAGTCGCTACCTTGCATGAATACTCGTCAGGAAAAAGACAATCTGCCAACCAACATGCATCATGGATTGCGGCACATCGGTAGGTGGCAAAATTAACCTTTGCATTTTTTTTCATTTGTTTATGTTCTCTTTCATCTCCTAACAAACTTTTAGACCAGGTATTTCGACAAAAAAAGAACAAGAAGATATTCTTTATGGAAATGAACACAATCTGATTTCGAAATATTTTAACCGTGCATGTTTCATGAAGAATTATTATTGTAACATTATGAATTACTTCTAGCGTACATTGTTGTTTTCTTTTCTGAACGGCGGTATGAGAGATAAAAAGTTTACTTTTCATATGTTTAACACAGATAACGAGTTACTCAATACAATATGATACATGTACATTACTAACGGTCTAATAACACCATAAGGCCAGATGGTGAACCTGGATCAATGGTTGTGAGTTTGTTCAAAAAATACCTTTACAGTATTATCACTATCTGCTTTTACTTCTTACGACGTATAGTTAGTGCAACACATTTATATATCTTTTCAATGTCCGATGGTATCAAATGTTTGCGATTTTGTTTCTGGGACAAATCCTGGGTTTCAATCTTACATAGCAACGTTTAAGAGCCTCAATGATCCTATTTAAAAATCTACCAAAAGGGCAACCGGTTTAACGGATTAATATTCTCCGTGATATTCTCTTGTAGGCCATGAATATAGTAAAATGAAACCCCCCTGAAATTCAGCAATATACACGTGTTCTTTGGTGCAGACAAAATGTACAATAAAAACCTCGATATAGCGTCCCTCGTTTCATCTGCCATCGATAACCATCAACAGATTTCATGCTCCCCATTTTGTTCGGTTTGTTATGCGTCCCTCAATCTATCACCTAACCCAATTATAACGCCAATTTCTCAGGACACATTGTTGCATTATAACTAGGCTTCACTGTATGCCCAAGCCATACTATACTGGAGGTCCTAGATGGACAAAAAGACCACATAGTGCAGAAAAAATGAATTTGGTTTATTTGGCTCCCCGCTCTGCCTAATTGAATTGTATATTAGGTGCGTCCTTAAATTGTGTTTCGAAAAGTTGTTTTCGTAGACCTAAGAATCACAGATAATAACAGGCGTCCTATTTTACTTGTTCAGTGACAAAAACTGTTAAAGATCATCCAATAATTGGAAACACGATTTCAAAATTCGTCTGGATGATGTTGATATCCTTGCTAACTTATTGGCATAAGCATAGACAGGCATACGTTCAGAAAAGTGCCTTGATTCTTTTAGGCACACTAAATGGATTCTGGTTCTGGTTTCTAGGTCGAACAAAGTTTTGAAGGTTTAAACAAAGTAAGTCTGTGTTACCAAGCTGTCAAAGACTTTAGATATAACCTCAGAAACAAGCAAAATGGAAACTATCGAATGTTTTTTTAAGAATGCTATCTGAATCTTATATACGTATTGGTATGTGGTACATGTATAATGCCACCCCAAACAAATGCCTTGAATCCAAATCTCCATTTTTTAATCTCCATCAAAAGATGGCACTAAAGAAGACTTCATTCAACAATATTTACCATGATGTGACATTGACACTATATTACCCTACAACATCCATGGCAAGTATGTAGGCTATGATTTCCATGAGCTGATTGCTGACGTCATCATTATCATGACGTCATAATTGGGACGTTGGATACCATGAAACCGCCCTTGAATGTCCGCATGGTTCATTTTTTATTAACAGAATTTTAGTTGAGTTTGATGAAATAATATTTCAACAGACTATCGCTGTTTCAATATAACAGGGCCTACTTTACAGTTTGAATATATTTATTGCCAAATAATATTATATAAATATGACATTCATTAGCAGGTGACAGTGAATATTGTCAACCGGAGAAAACTCGCCTCGGGGGACAAAGGGTTTTTGAGGGTTGACAATATTCATTGTAACCTGCTAATGAATGTCATATCTATTTTGTTACACCAAAAGTCTTTGTAGCTCAGAAACGGCAGAAAACCTCGATAATGACATCTTGTTCGTTGATAATCTGCTGTTTACAATCGCTATCACACCGGCGCTTGATAAAATTGGCTGTTGCCGTCAAACGTTCTTGTGACCATGACGGTGGGGAAACGAAGCAGTGAACGCACATTTTTCGCGCATGTGATATTTTTCTCTGTCTCATGGCAATATCACCCACGCCCCTTAACACCAATGTATTTTCGGAGGGTGACAGTTTTTTGTTTAGTTTTCTCCCAACCAATCAAATAGCTAGAAATTCACTTGAGGTGTAACAAAAATATATAATAACTTTCAGTTGGTATTTCGTTATATCATTGAATACGGTTTATCGTTGTGTGGTATGATATAGGTTCCAGTATAGGTTATGGTAACAGTTCAAGAGTTTGCACTATGAGTGGCATAACAGGCAGTTTGTGTCTAGCGCCGCGATGACAATACTGTACTTTGTGCCAAAAGCCCGTATTTACTCTAAATTTATCTTCCGTAGAATAAATTTCACAGTATAATGAGTTATTCTCGGAGATAAAATTTAACTGTAATTATTTTATAAGACAAAGAACAAAATGTCGTGGTAAAATTGATTTCATTTGAATAACTTGCAATACCAGTCAATACAAATGTTTAAAGTTTTCTCAATTTATTACATAGAAACGCGTCTTTCAGTGTGTGGAATTCTACTACACTTAGCCCGAGAACATTCCAATTAAAAGGTAAAAATACATGAATAGATTCAATTAATGGAAACCATGAATCGTTTGGCACTATGCTGTATATTTGAAGTCATACTTACAAGCTATTTTATCAGCTTTTAAGGCCATTATTGTTACCATACGTCATTATAATGCTACAACATTCATACATTTTATTTATTTATCTCTTTTCGTCATGACCGAATTCCCAGTAATAAGATCTCTCTGTCTACTATGCTAAAATGACGTGTTTACTGTTTTTTAAAATAGTTACGACCTACCAGTATCCTGGAACTGACGGGAGACATCATAACTGTTTCCGTATTTCAGGCAGGAAACGCTGAAACCTCCAGGTGAGGTTGGTTTCGCCTCCGTTATTTTGTGCGGCTTCATGGTTTTTTATTACTTTGGTCTTCTTCTGTACTAAGATTTGTCCCTTTGTATCAACCTGCAGTTTAGATTTTGTCTTTGTGCGTTACCAATGGACCCACGCGATCGGCCAGGTGACCCAATACCTCCGACACCCGATCACGTACAAATCAGTAAGGTTTGATTTGGAATCTTCACCTAATGACATATTAAAAACAATTTAGTACTAAACGCTATCACTAACTTGAAAACTAAAAAAAAAACATGGTCTTAAACTATCCTTTCTACAGAAGCAACATACTGGACTTGCCGCTAGTGGGGTTTGCATGGCAGTGTTGCTTTTCAATATATTAACCCAATGACTGCTCGAAGTAACAGGGCAGTTGTCCTATATTGTGAAAGGTACACAGACTTTTCTATCCAAGAGGCTTCATCCTAACTTTAAGGAATATTATTTCGTATAACTTACATCGATTTATTCTAATTTTTCAAGAAACCGAACTGAATAAATTGCAAACGTTGTGATCGATACCATTCTTCGTTGTATGTTTTATTCTCGTTACAATGTGTAATTGTTTTCCAGTTAATTATTTGTGGACATATTATCAGAGTTATTTAAATCTTGTGTCGCCATAAATCATCGTAAAGTACAACAGTGTTAAACATGATACTGATTCGCTCTTAACGCCTGGTTAGCTTGTAATCAATTACAATATTCAATCTATTCCCATACTGTACTTTGATTACTTATTTGCTTTTAAGTTACTGTAAAAGTTGGAAATTTTCGCGTGTAGAAATGCTCGCTTTATGACTCTTTCAACAGATCACGATGTGGAAAATTTGTGTTGGCAAAGGGTCACAACTGTTTACGTCCCGTCTATCTATAATCTATAAATAAATATTCGCGTGAGGATATACTCTACGCGAAAAAAACACCAATATCTTCACACCACGAAAATTTCCACTTTTACCAAATTTACAGCATATTCAGCTTGCATTCGAGTAAAATATTTAACCCAGATTTATTCTGTAGAGTGAATATATGTTGCTTATTTTTTAATTTTCATTCCAATTTTATATTTATAATTTTTGTAATTTTGTAATTTTTATTATATATGCACTTTTGGAAGCAAACTTTTACCTACAGAGAAAGACATTTTTTTGTTTATCTATTATTTGATTAATCGATTTTGTTTAAAACATGTTGAAAGTATTGGAGGGTAGGAGGGTAACTGTGCAATTATCTCGAAATATCCACGGTATTCGACATTTACAGGAGTGAGAAGACGAGATTTGACGAGTTTGGGATTCGTTACAAAACCGTGTTTGCCTTTTAAATTTACCTCATGGCATATATCCGGAGACAAAAGTCAGACAGCAAAATGTCCAAAATTGCAAAACGTGATCATGATTTTGTCAGATGAATACAACATGGTTGACATATTGAATTCTAAAACAATTTATTTTAATGAAACGATAACCTTTCTGAAAAATGTATTTATATCGTGACAATTGAATAAAACCCCTCTATTCCTTAGCCTCAGTTATCATGCATCGTGCATGGAAGTCTGGGACATCTCAAAACTAATTCCAACATATTTGACGGATAATTCTAACCATATCCTTAGCTTGGATTTGCAGAAAATCTTAGTAATACCCAAAAATGATTATCAAAAGCCTTGCCAGCTTAATGAGTCAGATTTTTGTTTTAAATTAGCATTATAAATGAAAATAACTTAATTTAAAAATGAGATATCTCTGCATTTTTTCAAAATGATCTTAATTTATTTAATGATGAATGATTGAAAAAAAATCATTATATTTTTTGTAAGTGGCGTGAAATCAAATCTTTTGATATCATTTTATACAGCTAACTAGTCATTGTACAAATGTTTGACTAAAAGCCTTGTTATCTTATGCAAAAAACGATACTGATTTTATGGTTGACACCTCCACGTAAAATCAAAATTTAAAGACTGACTATACTTGAAGAGATAGTAACGGTTGTTATTTATTGCAAATTTCCAAACAACTTTGTCAAATTTTCATTTCTGTCCTATTTGATCATTTCAATTCAGAATTCCTGAAGCTAGCTGATATATAGCCAGATGTCTGTTGGATCAGCTTATGTACTTTTCGCTGCATACAAGCAAATCAACGTTAAGCTGTATCAGCAGTAATATATAAAAACATAATTGTGTGCTCTGGGAACGGAATAAAAGCACACAGGAATATAAAGTAGAATCAATTCTTTTCTGAAATTCAATCAGAGACAATTATTTTGTTTGTTCTGTTGAAAACGGTACAGCCTGTGGAATGCTGCAGGCACGTACATGTACTGTGTACATGGTTAGATTGTAGTAGCCGAGATTAATACTACTACTATATCTTTATCAGTTACGTAACGGATAGTAAAGCTGTCGACAGAACAACTGTTTTAACGTTTGAAAAATGTGGGTCGTTGTTTGTATCAATTATCGTCGTTACGTTGATATAACCTACCATAATGACATTTTAATGTTTTTGTTTCATTCCTAACAAGATCATGAACGTAGATTTGTCCTATTATCTATATAATTGAAACTTTTCATTCTATTGTTATCAATCAAAAGAATAAATAAAGTTATAGACATTCTGCTTCCTGCTCGTACATGTATCGCATCGCGTGTTGTATATCCGTAATAGATGTCGACTGCTGTCGGGGAAACCTCGTAACACAAGGTTTCCTGAGATGAAGAAGGTTGATGAAGACGATGAGTGAGTTTTGTGGCCGACGTCATCATTTAATTGGAAATATGATTTCTCCTTCTTCGATATGAGTACCGACGTGTTTTATTACACTCATTCGTATGCATTGTGGCGTCGTTGTCATTTCCCAAGCTTAAGAATATCTATAATGGTTTAAATTTGATGTCACGCCATGATTTGATCCCGAACAGCATTCATACGTTATACTTATTTTAGCTTTCTTTTGGATTACCCATGTATGTTTGACAAAGCGTTGCAAAACCTAAAATATAAATACATTATGATGGTATAGTTTAAGATTACCGAAACAAGTTTGAAGATAAGTAACGGGCATAAATATTAACCTATTATCGTTGTACATGTATCTGTTTGCCTATGGCTACCTTTAATTCTCATCATTACCATCATTTGAATCCACTAAATAGAAACAAGAGAACAGATGTATCTATGAATGAAGAGCAGAAAAAACTAGATATTTGAATTCTTCTACCTTGAGAACTAATGCAAACTGTACAGAAATGTCAACAAAACCGTAATACGTTCTCAAAATTGATAAAAACCATCTTTGGAAACCCTAAGTTTGTCCGTCAGCAGTTGACAATAAACCTGTGACGTGATATATATTTAGAACATATATAGTTACTTACGTCTTCCGGAAACCTACGTATATCTCCGTTTCCTTTTACCCTCGGTTCCTGCTTGTGTGTTGACACTCTGCTCGATGTATTTCCTATCCTACTTTTAAAACAAGCTTTAACGATACACCAGACTACGGTAACTTTGACAGCCGAACCCTTTTGTCATGTCACTCAGTCATATACAATATATCAGAGCAAAGACTGTGCAATGACATATGCTGTTTGTCTAGGGAGAGTAGTTAAAGGAAGGAATACATGCACGATTTTACCAATTTATTTCTGGGATGTTGACAGAAGATTTCCAGGAGTGGTCAGGAGACGACATCTGTGTTTTACAACGAGACCCCATCAGTCTGTGTATAGATATTCTTTTATGTCTTTGGCACGTAGGACGCGAGTTATTTTTTTATTGCATTTAATAACATGAGAGTTTAAAACGCGTTTTCAAAGATTTTTTTTTTTCAAGAAGACGAAAACATATCATGTTTATAAAAATAAAGAAAAATATATTTATATTGTCTCGGTGAAAGCAAATTTAATCGGTCAGAGCCAAGTGGCCTAGACACAGACGGGTTATGCATTAAACTTTATCACACGACTTCTTTCGGGTTTACAGGTACCTGTACCAATTTGTGCAACTAAGCAGGACATAGCTGTGAATGTCTATTCTGTATTAACATGTTTTTCCTGAACGCAATAATTTTCCCGTCATGAAAGTACGATATATAGTCCCTTTTTTGTTCGTAAAAATCTAATTATTATATATTTTATTATACATAAATGTATAAACTTTATTTATTTTACAACAATTATGAATCAAGTTATTTCAACTAATATTAATCACTCTTGTTGGCCCGAATATTAGCACGCAAGGGGTCTTAGTGTGTTAGGAAACCTTAGTACCCAGGGAAAACCCACGTGATCGAGCAGGTGACCCAATACCTTTTCACATCTGATCCGGGAATCGAACACCGGTCGCCATGGTGAAAGGTAAGTGCGCTATCCACTGCGCCACCCAACCACACAAAAAAAATGTTATTATAGTGTGATGACATGTTTTTTTCTGGAAAAACATCCCAATTGAATTCTCTCACCCGGTTCTGTCAATCAACAGAACCATGTTCGGCCGACTTCGACACACATCGGAACCCTGCGGCTATCCTTTCCGACCAACCATCGGTCACCGGAATTTGCCGAAATATTGTTTTTGTAGACTCACATGCTAAATTCTTCCGTGTTTGTGATGGACAGAGTAGTTGACCGGCAATCAACACGTTATGATCTTGACATGGTACCGTTGCTCTCCTCCGGGGAGAACTCCAATAATGAGAATGCACAAAACATAATTATAGTTAAGGAACTTATCAGGCCTCCGGGATATAACCTACTCGTTGAACCATTTGTTTATCACATGTTAGCCCTTCTCAGTTTGAAATTTTTTTTTTTTTTCACATATAACTCTTTTTCACACTAAACAGAGAGCAGGATTTAGTTTGAAAGGTTGCAAACATTGGGCATTGTCAATAGCGAAGCAATTTTAGACCGTAGTTAGTTAGTCTGTTCCCTTTAGCCAAGATCTAAATTAGGATAAAAAGTAATAAATTTAATAAACTTGGAGTTTTGATAAAAAGAAACAGTTAAATTTTACTTGTGAGTTGAAAAGTTTTCACATTTTTTCCACGCGTGCAGGTTTGGGGAAATAATAGGCCGGCTGTATCCCACAGTATGATTGTAAGAGGCGACTAATGAAGACTCCCACTGCAGAATCCGGGTTGGTTTCTTCCTTGTCTTCTATTTATGAGACACGGAAGAGATCAGGAATATACCTGGTGTATCCCACTGCACGTGAATCGTAGAAGGCGACTAATGTGTGCCCCCCTGCAGAATCAGGGAATTTCTTTAGTGTCTTTTAAGGAGAGGACATGAAAGATACCAAATTGATCTGTGTCCCCATTGCAACACTTGGGAACCTTTGATTTCTTATCTTTCCTGTCTTCTTTCTTTTCTATCTACTTTCTCTTACAGGCGGTGTCTCCCTATAAGCTAGGTAGTCGTAGTCGTCCTCATGTGACCCTGGCCGTTGTGTCTCCCTATAGGCAACCATCCTCATGTGACCCTGGCCGGTGTGTCTCTCTAGGCAATCATCCTCATGTGACCCTGGCTGTTGTGTCTCCCTAGGCAACCATCCTCATGTGACCCTGGCCGTTGTGTCTCCCTATAGGCAACCATCCTCATGTGACCCTGGCGGTTGTGTCTCCCTAGGCAACCATCATTATGTGACCCTGACTGTTGTGTCTCCCTAGGCAACCATCCTCATGTGACCCTGGCCGGTGTGTCTCCCTAGGCAACCATCCTCATGTGACCCTGGCCGTTGCGAGGACGTTAAATCCCAAACAAACAAACACGCGTGCTTCGCATTCCAATTATATATCGTGTATGCAGTAGTAAATTATCCATGAATAACTCCATGAAATGTAGTTGTTGTTTTTAACATGTGAATACAGGCACCGGACCAACCCTCATATACTATTGTTTTCCATAACAAAACAATATCAGTCATGACAACATACTATCGCTTCCCGTTTAAGATCAGACATACGTATGTTCTAGCCACTGACACGAGATGTTGTATATTCGATAAGGGCAATTGTATTGCTTGTTGAACCAGCTACGACATTTTCTAAACGGTGAACGTCAACCTGTCTCCTTCTGGGGTTCAATGATAATACTATATATCCCAGAACCAAATCGACCCCGATTTACACCGAAAACAGCAGTGGAATATTTGATTAACTTTCTCCTTGCACAGATGTGCTGTGAAATTCTCGAAACTCTTGCAGAAATAATTTCAAATTGGAACCAACCTATTCCCTCATCACGTAATAATCTCAGTATTTCATTACTTTCCTTATCGAAAGTAATATTTTCCGTGGAATATTAGATAAGTTTCTTATTCATATTTGATCATACTGATCTTGTTTGAGCTATAAGCCTCATGGTATTGCTGTTTACTGGTTACTCTCACGGTCGGCGCTGTGAACACTTCAATCGGTTAAAGCTTACATGTAATGCTTTACAATATATATTCTATGCATGGTAAGATTGTATGGATAAACTTTCATTGTTGTTGATAAAAACGTTTTAGTGTAACTGAAACTTAAATCCTTTCTTACATTTAAACTATTTTGGTGCTTATTCAACCATACCGTTTCAACATTGTTGTGAGACAGTGGCTGGCACTATCGATAGCACACTGGCCTTCTCTGATAATTAGCTTGAAGAAGTTTCGAAAAGATAATTAGATTCGAGAAAGTTTAGTGATTTACAGTATTTCTATACTATATATGGTTGACGTTATGGACAATTTGATACCATATTACTAAGAATGTAATCTTAAATGTGACCAATGGTTGCAAGGCGAATAGAGTACTTGAGTTTCGTTAAAACGGCAAGGGTTCGATTCCCTGATCGCACGCGAAAAGGGAGGGGTGTCACCTAACCGACCACGTGGATTATCTCCGGGTAATCCGATATGCTCTTGCATACAAACCATCAACGCGACTCCATCCTGGTCAGTGAGAACGATTTACACAAGGTCGAATATTTTGCTTCATATTATTTACTACACAGTTTGCGCTTCAACGGAAAGAAATTTATGTTCACCATATTTGATGGTGTCTTCTTCCTACAAAGATATTGCATGGACATTTGAAGAAATCCTATTTCCGAAATAAGTATACAAGAGGTGTTTTGTTCCCCTGTGGTCCTATTAGACCAGGAGGCACGGTGGTCTAGTGGTAGGACGCCGGGCTCGTGACCTAAGGGTTGTGGGTTCGAGTCACGGCATAGCACTGTGTTGTATCTTTGAGCAAGATGTTTTACTCCGCTTGTTCAAGTTTACTCAGCTGTAAATGAGTACGTGGTTGGACAGTGCTAGAATTGTTGAATGCTAGCTGTGAGCGCCGAAATGGAAGCACCGTCTGTATGCTCCCAATGGAGTGGACAAGGATACTGGATGGTTGCAGATACACTATGAATATATATATAACCGCGGTGAACCGCTTTGAGACGACCTACGAACTAGGTTGTGATAAAGCTATATATAAAAACCTCGAATTATTTATTTAATTATAGACTTCTTGTACACACTCGATAGCAGCAATCTCTCCAAGAATGCATCACAATCCATTCATTTCTTTATGCGTCTCATGCCATTTTCAATATGATTCTTGAAAAGAAAAAATAATCTATTTATTGCAAAATCAGATAGAATCGCAGGGCCCAAATTTCGTGGTTTTCCGACAAAACACCTTTTCATAGGTACAGTACGTGCGTGAATTTGTGGAACACGAGTACCCACTCAAACGGAGAATTACTTTATATCAAACATGCAGTTACTTCGTGGACCTATGAATTCGTGGATGCAGATTACCCATGAAATCAACGAAATTACCCCCCGCCCACGAAAATTTTGCAGTATAGCATGAGTTGAAAATGAATATCAAGATTTCTAAGAAGATAGATGCCGACATTTGACAGTTAAACTTATTATCATATAAAGATCTGAAAGATACAGGTTTATGGGCAAAATGATGGTCGCAGTAATGACCCAATTGGGAAGTATTCTTTCTCTTTGTGTGAAGTGAATATCGACGTTTAAGTATGCTCCTTGGCGTGCCTTGCGGTTTTGCGTTCACTACCCGACATTACTTGTATTTGGTCTAGATTTACATGACAGTTGTCGTCGAGGAAGCAAAAGACGCTTACTCTTCCAGGCTTGTTCTCTTTGTACATGTACTACTTAAAGATTAACGTTAATTCTTCATTTTGTTTATATATAGTTTAGTTTCATCTTATTTCTAATTACGGTTAAATTCGTGGTTCTGTATGATCTTTTTTTCATTTATGTGGTGCCAAAAATCTGAATTCATAAAGGCAGATTATAAATATGTATAATGAAGTTATTTGAGATGATAAATATGTTGACGAAATAGTTTTTCTGTGTGTATCTTTAAATTTTAGAATTATTAAATAACTAATTTCTCTGTTGAACATTGGTCACCTACTCCAGCACTTTGATTGGACAAATACTTAACGAGGTTCTTTGTGGGAGTTCCCTTGACACACGTCAAAGAGATTATCTAACATTTTTTATCATTTGTTCCTTTCTATTTTTTCCCCACGGAGTGCCGCCATCTTGTTTCATTATAAATAATCAATATGACGTGACTTTGAGGTCAGTGTTAAAATGTTAGTGGAGCACGGTGAAAGTAACCCCGGGATAACACTTTGAAGGAAAGTTCACCATTTATCTATCTCAATGATTTCCTCATCACTGTTTAGAATTGATCTTTTAAGTGTAGAAAACTTATTTTTACACGAGGACATTTATCTCCATCATAAGTAAGTCTTTATTTTCCGCTGACATCCTGCGATTACATTTTTTCAAAAAAGGTTATCACGTTTATAAGGATTGATCGGTATCTGTTTTCAACTTCATACCGGCATGACCATTGACAAAATGCCGTTTATTCCTTTTACTTATTATTGATCTAAATACAAAGATTCCTTTATATTTCTTTTATTTAAGTGTTTATGTCTTCAGTGCAAACGGATTTCCTGGAACAGCCTTACGTCTTTAAAATGTTTGCTCCTAGCGGGTGTCTCATGTTAATCGAAGCGGGAGGAGATGCTTTGCTGAAATTATGCTGATCTAATTGCATTCATAGCCCTATGATGCAGTTTCTGATGGTAATGCTTATAGAGAAACTTGCAGTGGAAATGAGTTTTGTTAATTTAAAATGAATATTAACTTCTGAGAGTCAGACAATTATGATAAGCAGTCATCATTTGTTATGGGTCCTTAAAGTTAACACTTTGACTGATAAGAAAACTGTTTAGCAAAGACTCCAATTTGAAATTGCCTTTTTTCGTAGGTCAAAGGTCATGGCGAAATAACCAATGAAAAACCTTCCTAAAGCGTTATCAATATGCTATTAATGCCATATGTTTAATCACAATCTTATCTGTTAATCCGATGCCTGATCAAAGTTAGTGTTAAGGAGGTCAATAGTTAGGTTTTATTGGAAAAAAATCCTCAAAATCTCGCTATTTTGTAATACTCTTTAACTTTTGATATATTGATTATTGTTGCTAAAATGTATTAGACGATAAATAAATTATTTTATACGAGAAAGACTAAAGTGTTGTAGATATTCTAAGCTATATAAATAATTGTTTATATTGTAGGTTATATAAATCATATAAGATATGATAGATTATTGAACAAAAATCAAAGTTAATGCGAACACTATATCAATTTTTTTGCACGTTACATGTATAAATCAATTTTCCGCGATCTTAATTAGAGCTGTGCTCTATTGACCTTCGACAGACCTTGATACAGACCACGTCAGATAAAGTTACAACAATAATACTGTTTTTCTCTGTAAATGTAACGAAAAGCTTGGACAGGTAACCGTGTCAAGACACTATCCTGTACGGATCTATGTTAAAGGATGTTTATTGTAGATTTCTGAAAGTCTGTTTTGACAGATGGTTCACGCATGAATAAAATCCATATGCAAGCGATAGAAAGCGTAATTATCTGTTAATTGACTCGTGAGGTAGTCTTCCTTAGCTGTATTCAATTTCATTGGCGGCTGGAATGATCCCGCACGCGCCTTTTAACTGTCGATTTTAATATCAATAGACTGTCCTTGGTATCAAACGGCTGCTATGATTGTTTACACATCAGGCTGTCTGTATCCTCTCTATACGTATAATAGGTCTCACGGAGGATTACCAATCCATTACTGAGAAAACTACTGTATAAAGTGGCACGTGAACAGTACTATACTATTTGCAATAAGGAAGTACTCTTCTTGGGTGTCTTATTGAACTACTGTCAATTTGACATTTGATGTATCTCTCAGTTTCGTATTCTGATTAAAGAATATTTAATGAGCTTCCTTTCTATAGCAATGCCAAGCAGATTTCCAGAGGGTGTACCATAAATGATATGCAATGTAATCGGTTACGAGTTCACTGTCACCGTCCTGATTTAATGATACATTTGGAGCCAATAAAATACTTGACTGGAATCGTGCAGGTTTTGCCCAAGATAAGAGTTTTTCTTATTTATAAAAAGTAACGAATAGTGTTTGACATGGGTCAAATTGATTATTTTGTATTAACAATTTTACAAACGACACACAGTGAAATTCTGTCTGTCGGAAATTTCCCGTAAGGATTCTTTATCATAGTCACGAGTTTGGAATGTTTATAATATCGACAAATAATACTAGCATTGTCAAGCTGTGTATATTTACTAGGAATACTTGTACCTAGGTTGACATGGACACCACTAGGTATTGAAGAGGGTCACGTATGTTACCTTTGTGACGTGTGTTACAGAGTCACGTGTGTTACCTTTGTGACGTGTGTTACAGAGTCACGTGTGTTACAGTTGGTGACGTATAAATGCAAGCTGTACGCTACTGATGATAATAAAAGCAAACTTATGCATAGGATATTTGGTCTATTTACTTCTGGATTCAATTCATGATCTTACATGTCATTATTTTGTCACATTTTTGTTCTTCTCTTACAAACTTTACTTTTGTACCATCTTCGGTCTTTGACACCTTTGACATTAATATTTAAGTGTGTCGTCCCTTGTTTCCAGCGTTCGTTTTCTTTGATTCTTGCGTTGTCGTTTTCCTTGTTGATTGGGGGTAATAGTTAGTTCTCCGTTCTGTTTAGACCATCTGAAAGTGCTCCGTTTAAGTAACACATCGACGGTGATACCTTTTGTTTCCTTGCTACGTTATATCGGCCCTGCACAAAACAGCTAGTGTACAATTATCGACGACTCGACATTTTGTTCAATTATTAACCCTTTTACCGGCCTACCTTGTAGAGTTGAAATTGTCATTCCATTTTCGACAATTATCTTTGATGTTTGGTTTCCACCATTTACATAGATTTTTATAGAAATCTCTTCCTTTTCGCTGTATAATGTTACTCATGTTTCGAAACTCTTTAAACATGGAATTACATTCTCTTGACCTTCCGTATCACTAATCTGTCCTGAATGAACGAAAAGGCCATAGGGCGCAGCTAAAGGTTTTCTTTGTTTGAATTTCTGCATCAATGTTAAACGTTCGCCCAGGGGAAGATGGTAATGGGTTCTATTTTCCAGGCCGGGATGTACCAATGTCCGTAAAAATAGAAGTTGGTATTCCCTGCTTAACGTTCAGCATTAGGAGAATAACAAAAACTGGTTCATCCGTTTTCAGTATAATGTGTTGGGGTCGGAATGCTGTGCTGGGTGCCTTCGGCATGGTATTTCAGTGTGATAGCACTATAAAGTAGGCATAAGATCTAGGCTATCGCAAATAGGCAAATACACCAACATACAATGTCTCCGGACACACGTCAGCACGCATACACAACACACCTGGAGGCATGCCTTAAATTACCTGACCTGTTTATAGGACGTTAAACAAAATANTTTCCTCTCCCTTTATTGAAATATCGGCATGTTGTCTTAAGTTCAGTGTTGACAACATTCATTCCATCTTCCTCTCCCGTTATTAAAATATCGGCATGCTGTCTTAAGTTCGGTGTTGACAACATTCATTCCCTCTTCCTCTCCCGTTATTGAAATATCGGCATGTTGCTTTTTCTACTTTAATGTGTTTGTCTCTTAGGTTGAAGAAAAAGGCGTGGCATCTTATAGAGCTCTGATCATCATAACTTCTCTTGTGAGTACACTATGTGTCATGTGTTTTTCAAAACGAATCTTGGATGCACAGAATCCGTCGTTTTATCAATTGCAAGACTGCCTAAAACTCCAGTACCGTGTTATCACGTGAGGTTGCTATATTTAGACTACCTGTGAAACCCATCATCTATTTGTTAACGAAAGAAATGCGATTCGTTGATAATTTCTTAATATGATTTTTCAGAGACAGCGTAGAAGAGCAGATATCGTGTTGATATTGATATGAGTTTGGGTTTTTACGGTGTTCCCTGGTGATCGACGCTCCGGCACACAGATGCAATATGATTGTAAGATGCATGCCAAATTCTGTCAGAAGATGTCGTGTGATTCAATTTATCCTTGAGTTCTGGATCCTACTGCATTCGAATTTATTAACTCATTTTGAAAATGGATTGATTTTTATTGATTTGATAAGCATTACTTCCTGTTGATACTTTTCTGGCTCCATTGGTTACTTTGTGTGGGAATGCAATAAGGCAAAGACGAAGGCACAATTCCACCAGGATATCTTAGTGTCCTTAAAAATAAGAAAATAGTGGTTTAAAAATAAAGAAAATAGTGGTTTAAAAATAAGAAAATAGTGGTTAAGAAAATAGTGGTTTAAAAATAAGAAAATAGTGGTTTAAAAATAAGAAAATAGTGGTTTTAATATATTACATAACTTGTAATAAATACATATGACAAGCAGCTTCAACAGAAACGTCAGTGCCAAGGTCGTTCGTTGCAAAATGATCCTTTTAACAGCGTCTCTTACAACAGATACGAAAAAACAAGGAACTGGTTATTTCATTTCAGACAATAATTTTCAAAGGAACATTGATTCTTGTCACATTTTCATCGAATTTTGATATTTCTTTGTTTCCGACATAGTTATCAAGAGTGATGATTTTTTTTTCTTTTTTCTGGATGTTGAAGTTGCTTTTGTTCAGTATTTCATACTTCTTACTGTCTACCACGCTGACGATTCAATTCCTATAGTGTTGATTGATCTTTCCAAATGTTCATGTTAGTTTGTTGTAATACAAAAGACCTACATTGTATGGAACGCTATTACAATGTATATTATGTACATGATTGTATATAAACTTTGCAATTTCATTTTAATAATGCTATATCTATTATGTGCACATATGTGTAACCTATGCTAATGTTACGATGTGTATAAATGTGTAAATTTTGCTCCTGTATTGATGTGTAAACGTATGTAAAATTTGATAAAGTTATAATGTGTACACATATGTTAATTATGCCAATATTATGAGTGTATAAATGTATTAATAATGTCAATGGTATGATGTGTACACGTGTGAATCGTGCTTAAATTATCATACGATCATGTTGATGTGTACACGTGTAAATCGTGCTTAAATTATCATACGATCATGTTGATGTGTACACGTGTAAATTATGTTGATATTACGTCGTGCATATAATGTACATGTGTAAAGTAATTAATTAATGATGTGTACACTTTTTTATGCCATGACTGTGTTACGATGTGTACACACGTGTAAGTTTGTGGTTACACACGTGTAAACCTATATGTTACGTTTTGAATGGAAAGTTAAACTTTATTGTTTTCAAAATAGAACTTTAACGATATCTTAAAAGTAAGTGTCCTCTTGGTATTTAAAACAATTGTGTTTCCGATAGACAGACTGTTTGGTGAGAAAACATTTGTTCCGAACACCTTGTAAAGTTCAACGTGTAAATGTCGATACCCGTACCTTATTTAATCAGTCACTAGGTAACAACCCACTCCTCATATGTCACCGTATTGCTTACTCGACAATTTCGTACCGCTGTAAAACGAGGCGGTCAATATAAATCCTTCTCGCGCAGTAGTTCATTATGGACAAGCTTTAATGCCCTTAAAGAATTTACAATCTCATTGGAAAATGTCAGGGACCAAGGTTAGACGGCGACGTTAAGTTGTCGAACTGTGAAACCAATTCACTTAAAACAAAGCCACCTATTCCAATACCATCACGAGGACGAATTGGACTTCTTTTATTGCCTGAAGTTAATGTCAGAGTTTAAACATAGCTTCCAAAATTATTTCACTGTGTGAAGTAAAACTGGTGCATGTCGGTCAGTGATCCGAGGTTTGATCACAGCTTATTAGAAATGAAAAAAACCGGACGTTACATGTTTGGTTTGTTTTGAAAGTTCTTCAACTAACACCATATGTTGGTTAGCAATTTCTCCTGAAGGGTTTATTATACAGTTAGAGTATGGGGTTGAGGGATATAGCAAGTTTCTGGGGTCCCGAGACCAGTTCTATTTCCCGAGGCGAAGCCGAGGGAAATAGGTATGGTCAAGGGACACCAGAAACTTGCTATATATGCCTCAACCCCATACTTTAACCGTTTTATTATACCGATACACACTGGAGAGATAGTTTTAACTAGAAAATATTTGTAAACCATAAGCTGTATAGCTGCACGTCCCAAATACCCTTTTGATGGCAATGGTGCCAAATGCTTACGAGTTCGGCAGCAAGCTCCGCCCACCTCGCGCGTCACTGCCGAGTTCGGTAACAAGCTCCGCCCACCTCTCGCCTGATTGGCTCGGCGGAAACACCCGAGTGTAGGAGTGTTTTAGTTCACAGACTAAAACACACTCAGGCAAAAGTGGGGATATATTCGATTTAACCAATTACTTTTATATAGAGTAAATAAAGAAGAGGTGTAATAAACAGTGAGAACATTGGTTTAAAATGCAGACGCATTCAAAGCAAATGATCAATATCAACTTCTTATAAACTTCTACATATATCGGAACAACTTAATACCTTAAATACCAATGTTGAGTCCTGACAGGACAAAATGGAAATATGGTGCAGTAAGTGTTTTACTTGTTTCTCTTTTCCTTCGTATTCCAAGTTATTGTTTTATTAAGGTTATATTAAATGTTGGATATTTTCATAATTATTTATACTGAAAACAAAAAAAATATATGTTCATGAGATTTAACTGATTCTTTTTAGATATAAAATTGAGAAGAAAAAAAAAGTATTTCTACAAATAGTTTAAAAAAAAACAAAAAAAAACATTGATTCAATTTTTAATAATATACAGAATCTTAATAAAAATATTTGTTATTAACATGACAACAATCCTGAATGTATAACCGTTTTACAGGAGATTGATTAAGGTCTCGTAAGTTCATAATATAACGTTAACGTTCCCAACTGCTCACAAAAATAAAAGCTTCTAGACTGAAGCTATAAATCACACTTAAAACGGAATATCGCTTAAGATCCTTTGTTTATGCCACTCGACGCATTAACTCATCTTTTGACGAGGCGTTATGTGGATTTATCAACTTCCTCAGCTATAGTTGATGCTCTTTAAAGGATAAATGCGTTATTCTTTAAAACGTTGCGGTTAGGAAGGCATCGGGGTCATGTTCTTCAAACAAAAATTAACTGAAACCTTGAAACCCATAACTCGATATGTAGGTATATACATGTAGTTAAATGCTTGTTAACAAATTAACTCATCTGATTTCAAGGTTGAATATTGACAATGTCGAGACAAGAAGTGATAGGTGTTTGACCTTGTCTCCTAAAAGCTATTTCATTATACAAATGTACTTTAACCCCCAATCATAGCTACATGTATATTCGATGACTTACTTTATTTTTCATCGTCGGATACCCACGGTTGATTTCGCTTCGGTACTCACTCATCATGTTATGAGGGCTTTTATTATCATCTATTCTTTTCAAATAATCGGCGGTTATTTGCAGGATAAAATCACATTTTATATAAATCATTATCATAAAAAGGTAAATGCTATATACTGAAAACGTTCTTGTTTAAGAACATTCAGATTTTAGTGCATTGTTGATTTTTACCGATAAGAACATTTGATAAATAGGCGCTCCCACAATATATTCAATAGAAAACAATATACTTTAATTGGCGAAATCATAATTTAGCGAAATGTTCAAACAGCGAAAAATCCTAAATAAGACTACCGCTGATTTATATATGTTTACAGTATCTAAAAAGCTATTTCTTCATGTTATTATATTGGTTGGCTCAACAGATAACTAGTACCTTTATACCTTAATAAATATTCAGCAACCACGCGGGTGTTATAGATTACTATATCATGAGGGTGGAAATCGTTTGTAAGAAGAATTAAAGGACCGTAGACATGCATTGTTCTGAATGTAGGAAAATCAGCGAGGCTAGACCGTGATTCGAACCCTGGACTTTAGATTGATATGATATCGCTCAAACCAATTGCATTACCCTGGTCAACTGAAATGTCCTGGCTCAATGTGCAACTGTTATATCAAAACGGAAGTTAAGGGGAGTTAACTGTACATTGGTAAAACACACAAGGCAGTGGGAAAGGCATCGTTAACGGTTTATTACTCCTATTCACTAACCTTATTTACAACCAAGAACTCGAACATGAATACGAATGGAAACTGAGTCATTATAACTCATTAGAACAGAATATCTATACTAGCGGAAAAAAGAAACTGTGCATGCGGAGAATTGTTATACATGAAAAGTCACACGTATGACCGAGTATGACACATACACACTATCCGTGTGTCATTGACAGTTTTTCCCGTGCAGTTTGCTCTCTATAGGCGTTGACCAGTTTGCACGTTTTTCTCGTCAAGCCAACCAATTCGACAATGAAAGTTTATTTTTCAACTGTTGGGTCACTCTGTTGAGACCAGTGAACAGTAAAAACAGCATTATAACGTTTTAATTTGTGATTAATGCTATGCCGTCAGCTACACGTCATCGTGTAGCACGTCTGGACTGGTGCAGAAGGTATATGCGATTTACTCGACGGGATTGGGCAGGCATTTTGTTTACGGACGAGTCGCGAGTCCACCTGGATAGTAGTGACGGCCGTTCCAGAGTGTATCGTCGCGTTAGAGAACGTTTCCGTGACGCGTGTGTGGTACAACGACGTTCTTTCGGTGGAGGCAGCGTTATGATTTGGGGCGACATCACAGCCAACGGGAGAACGCCTCTGGTGGTTGTTAACGGGAATTTGAACGCGCTACGTTACCGTGACGAGATCCTCCGGACCCACGTCGTTCCATTCGTGCAAGGGCAGCAACGTCACATTACGCTGCAGCAGGACAACGCCAGGCCACGCACGGCTCGTGTCACTATGGACTTTCTGGCCCAGCAGAACGTTGACGTGTTGCCCTGGCCTGCTGTATCCCACGATCTGTCGCCCATTGAACACGTCTGGGATGAAATGAAGCACAGATTATGGGCATTACCTAATCAACCGGTGACGTTGGCTGATTTGGCTGCAGCGTTGGTACAGATCCCGAATGCCATCCCACAAGCATTCTTGAACCGTCTGATAGGCTCCATGCGTCGACGTTGCCAGGCTTGCATTCAGGCAAACGGTGGACATACGAGGTATTAACTTTGTGAAATCAGTATTGACCCCTGCTGTGTTTACGTCACTCCTGAGCGGAACTTATTGATTCCATAACGTGGAAAATGGAATGCAACTGTTAATAAATAACAAATAAATTGTCCCTGAAAACCTTGTTGTTCTACGTCATACACATTTATTTTTATAACACATTTTAGGCATGCACAGGTTTTTTTCCCGCTAGTATGTGTAGACTTGCGTGACATTCGGGGTCGCTCGGGTAGATGGTTTAACACCTTCATGTTAATGTATAGATATACAATGTATGAAGTTTTCGTTACTTTTATATGGTGTAGATTCTAAACTATCTTGTCAATATATGTCCATGATAAATCATTCAATGCACTAAGTAACCAGAGTCAAGAGATCGTTATTTAGTATATAGTTACAAGGTATGTACTCCAGATAATAAAAACATCCTCCTAAAACTATTAGTAACTCAACTGGATAGTTTTCTCGGTCGAGTGCCGAAAGTAATAGATATTGAATGGGTGCAGTTTAGCGTTGTGTTTTAATGACAATGCTGAGTGCTCCATAATAATTAATGAACCAATACACTTGCAGTATACGCATTTCGTGTTATTTTTCAATTGCTTTTGCAGCAGAAAACAAATTCCTTTTAGAAAACGCTGTTTATATGTGCTCATTTTCAGTGTTTGTTAGGAAGTTATTTGACTTTGACATTATTTTAGAAAAACTAGAGCGTTGCACAAAATCCTGGCAATAGCCAGCTGGACACTGTTCGAGTAAATCTCGAGCCAGTCCCGACATGGTGTGGGTAAGGCTGGAGCTCGGGACCTATTACACATGTCTGTGTTTGAGTGTTCACTGTGTCTTTGATCGTTCGTGACAAAAACATTTTCCAGGGACTGACGGGATATTTTATGATGGGTACAAGAAACGCTTATGCTCCCGAAACACTTTACGTCGCCTCAGATTTTATTATCGGTATTCAAAGATGTCGTTCTTATTGTTGAAGCGTCACTCACAAAGTTCCTGCTTCCGCTGCAGTCTCCCCGTAATGACGATGTCACACATTTTGTCTGATATGTTGACGCTTTCCTAGTGTGTTCACGCTATGGTAAATAAGTATATGGCGCATGTTAATTTGTTTCCGGATTATTACTGAGAGATTTTGATTTCTTTAATTGACGGTCAAACTGTGCAACTTGCCCTTCTCTAATTTGCCCGAACGAGGCCTCTTAAATGTTCATTTTTTTAAAGAAAATATTATTGATCTATTATTCTTTAATTAGTTCGAATGTCCATACATTTTGTGGGATTTTATGATGTGATATAATACTATAGAAATCGAAAATATTGCAAGAAAGATTTAGTGCGGAGGAATACATGTACATCAAAGATTGTGCACAAGTAGTTGTGCACGTCCGCTCAATAAACTCGATTACGATGTCAGCTTTATTTGTCAAAGCATCTTGCGGTGCTAATTTTTTATTTTTGTTTTTTGTTTTCATTGTAAGTTTGTTTTTAATAGTAACGGTGGCACTATATTCGCATTGACTTTAGTAGCATTTTGTAGTGTAAACCTTATGTCCCATCTGTCCCATAATAGTCAAGGAAGTAATGGGATTGGCTGTCTTTAATGAATTTCAACTTTTCCCGATTTCAAAGATGGCTGGCGACAGATTTAAGCATTTGTTAACCCGGAGGAAAGCGCGCCGAGTGCCATAGTGTGGGAGGAAACCGGAGTACCCGGAGAAAACCAACGTTGTTAGGCAGGTGACACAATACTTTTTCAAGTCCGATCGGAGACACTTTCAGTGCACATAACCTTTCATGATTGTTATAATAAACATGGCGTATAAAATTTAAGCTGACAGTACACGTTTAAAAAATCGAATTGAGTTTGAAAAGTCATAATTCAAGTAACAAGTTTTAGACTGCTTTTGAGATGTTCCCCAGTGACAATTTCTTTCAGTAATCGTAAATAAGGAAGTGATGACATTTCAGTTTATGCCTTATTTGATAACAAGTATATGAGCCTCCCGGGGTATAAAAACCGCACTAGCTTTCACACTGACAACCATTCTAACACCAACCGTTAGGAACACCCCCATGAGTCAATACACCGACCGAGTGGTCTGCCTACAAATGTCAAAGATCCAAGCTGAGAAATCTTGGATGGTGAAACGGCATGAGCTGGTACATGCAAATACCTATCAAAAATGAATAGATAAAACTGAGAAAAGAAATCGCGAAAATGCTAATGTAAAGAGAAACACGATAACCAGCTCGACAGGTGATGCTATTTTGTTCCCAGTTGAGGAGATCCATAACAAGCAAAGGCTGGACTAAAATGGCGGCGCTACCTTGGAAACGATGACAGGGAAAACGAGCATCACAAGAGAAAACTTTTAAATATTAATGTTGTTAATTAATAAGGATTTAAGTACGGAAGCCGGTACGGATCAAAGTGAAAAAATGTTATGTCGTAAAAAACGACTTACTCTCTCGTAATAACGACATCGCTATCTAACAATAACAATATACATGTACAGTGTATCTATATCATTATTACGAGATAGCTGTGTCGTTTTTAAGAGATAGTAAGTCGTTATTGCGATATAACACCTTTTTTATCGATGATCCGTACCGGCTTCCGTACTTAAATGGCTTGACCATTATAGTCAATTGTCAGCATGGAGGTGTCGTGTAATTGTTATGGTTTCCTAATTCTACGTTGTGTAGGTTTTTACTGTGGACAAGTGTTATGGTGGCCATCGGTATATCGCAGGGAAATATGTTATTTCTTTATTTGATATGCAGGTCGATGTTTTTAATTATGGTCAGTCAGGTGCCTTGTGTTTTTGTTGTCACTGCATGAGTACTTGATTTGAGGACGTGACATAATTAAATAATAATTACTCGAGGTTCCTACATTCCTATATACCGCTTTATCACAACCTAGTTCGTAAGTCGTCTTAAAGTGGTTCATAAATGATTATCTGTGGTTTTAGGGCCTTTGCAACCACCCAATAGCTTTCTCAACTCCCTGGGGAGCATACAGCCGGAGCTGCCATTTCGGCGCTCACAGCTAGCATTTATCAATTCTAGCACTGCCGAACCATGTACTCATTTACAGCTGAGTAGACTGGAAAAATCGGAATAACGTGTCTTGCTCAAAGATACAACACAGTGCCGTGCCGTAACTCTAACCCGCAACCCTTCGGTCACGAGCCCGGCGTCCTCCATTGTTCCACTAGACTACCGTGCCTACATGTACACATAACTTGCATTTTACCTAGATTTACCTGGCTGGTGTTGTGGATGATTTTACTACATACACAATTGTTCTTCGTATTTGATAAAATACATTGCACATCAATATCCAATATCGATGTTTGATTTCCCTCTGGAAATGAGGGCAACATAATTGCAATGACGAAAAATGGCGTTAAAATATTCGGTACCTATTCTGGATTCAATTAGTCAATTTAATTAGTAGATAACAACTGATCAGTCCCAGCTTAAAATGAGTTCCGAATATTAGGGTAAAACAACAATTGTGTGCTGCATGTAGATGTAACATGTACAGCGTTGTTAGTAAACATGTATTGCATGACTTAAACTTTGGATTTGTTACAAACGTAATATTCTCAAGGCATATAACATGTATCAAAATATAGTATAACCGCCTTTGGAAAAATCCTGTTTGAGGTGAATATTAATATATAACTGTATTAATTTGGAACGAAAGCGGATTACCCGGATAATATCCAGGTGGTCGAGCAGGCAACCCAATACCTTTTCACGTCCGATCCGTCGGGGAATCGAACCCAGGCCGCGTCTGTCTGTCTGTCTGTCTGTGTTCGTCTTTCTTAATCGACGCGTGTGTTGATAGATAATGTATGTTTCTCTATCTAGTTCAACGTGTATGTTTGTGTTACAACACGTGTCTCTTTGTTTGCGTAAACTATGTCTTTTTGTTGTGGAACACTTGAAACCACATGCGTTATGTACACAGTAGATATGGACAATATTTTACATGTCCAGCCTGACACCAGTCGTGATGATGTCGGCTACAATATTGACAGTCCCTATCACAATAATTAGACGAGACCCTGATCAAACAACCCTCCGTCGATCTTCACCTAATAATGATGGATCCTACTCCGGCCAAGCCGTGACGTCTTCTAATTATCTTCTCTGACCATAACTAGAGAATTCGAAGGAGGTTCACAAACTAGGCGTCGTGGTCATTCTAATAGAGTACATACATACATATACGACACACTCGTGAAAAGTCAATAATTGTCATTGAAACACATTTCTATTTTCAACGGTAAACTATATTAATTTTCTTTTCAAGACTTAACGACTTTTATGTAATGCATTGAGCAACAGTTTCACACCGCCCATGGCGAACCAGCGTTTGATCATTTGTACCAATTGTGTGAAGAGTTATGTTAAAAGATATTTACAAATACCGAACGTTCCATTGGCTAGCTTTGTTACATATTAGCTATGTCAAGAGGAATGAATGATTCTTATAGGGAATTGATTGATCGGGCGATTCGCACGTGGCGTTTTTGTTATTGATGAAGAAGACATCATTGTACACGTACAACTATATGTATTAGTGCTCGCCCAGCGTCAGTACCAGTGAGGCTGACAGCATCTGGTGCGGCGGTACTGTAACGTTCCCATTCTCTCAGAAAGGATTAACGCTATAGCGCTGGACAATATACACCTCCAACATGTTATAGGTAAGATCTACAATATACATTTCTTCTTTAATGAACAAACATAAATATATATATATACCTGTGTTATTGATTTATCTGTTACAGGTAGTATTTAATTAATCTAGAGTGTTAATTAACTTACCTGTTGTAGGTATTTATTAGTTTATAGGAGGTTAAGACGGGGAATTCTTAAACTACACGTAACTATAAAAGTAAATGAATTTAGCTACCAGTTTAAAAATAAATCCTACTTTTTTCTTGTCGTAGTGTAGCTAACTAACTTTTTGCATGAATACTTTTCATTCTTTATAAATTCTTTAGCAAGAAAAAGTTCAAATCTCTACCATAATTGCTATAGATTTGCAAGGTACTTTAATGCCTGCCCTATATAATTATCGATGTACATTTCTGTAATGACATTTGACATCTTACATGTACTGCATAGAGTATCTACATAAACATAACACTTTAAGGCAACGTTAGGGGATTGTGATAATCAAATCATATATTTACCAGCCACTATAGATAATTGATCTAATCATAATGTTTAGTGTTTAAAGCGTGTGGGAAATATCGCCTGTCTGTGATTACTGAGAGATTCACGTGTACCTGTTATAAAAAGTATTTGATGAATATGCACGGGAGCACGTGATAAAACTATTAGATATAAATACACTGAAAAAACATGTTCAGACATCTAATGAAGACCCTAGCAGTCTTGAAAAACCAGTCGGTCGTAATAGACAGGGTTTTATCCTTAATATAACCAGTTGACCGTGAGAGACAGGTGGTCCTTAATAGACAGTTGACTGTTATAGACAGTGTATTTTCCTTAATAGACAGGGGCATTAACAGACAGGGTTTTTCCTTAATAGACGGATGGCAGTTACAAATAGTGTATTATCCTAAATAGACAGATGACCGTTATAGACAGGGTTTATCCTTTATAAACAGGTTAACATGATAGACAGGTGGTCGTTAATAGACAGGTGACCGTTATAGACAGTGGTTTATCCTTAATAAATAGGTGACCGTTATATACAGGGATTTATCCTTCATACACAGGTTAACGTGAAAGACAGGTGGTCCTTAACAGACTGCATGTGACTGTTATAGACAGGGTATTATCCTTAATAGCGGGTGACTGTTATAGACAGGGTATTATCCTTAATAGCGGGTGACTGTTATAGACAGGGTATTATCCTTAATAGCGGGTGACAGTTAAAGATAGGGTATTATCCTTAATAGCGGGTGACTGTTATAGACAGGGTATTATCCTTAATAGACAGTAGGTTCTTAATTTATATTGGTAATTAGTGGCAATCGTTAATTTACTAGAGAATCACTTCGGAATTTTTCTATTGGTTGTTATTGACAGGTGGTCATTCTAGACAGGAAGCCTCTTTTCAAGCAAGAAGGGGTGATATATATGTATGTTCTACATGTACAATGGTTCTTATCCAGGCGTTCAGGTTTTCGGAGAAAATCCGTACAGTAAAACAAGTTTCTGGATTAATGAATGGAAAGCTTCACTTAAAGGAATTAATTTCCTTTATACAAGCGTAGTCAGAAAGTGACTTTTCCTTAGAATCGATGTTCGCATCAACGTTTTTTTTTTATGTACGGTCCATAGTGTCTTTCCTTTAGCTTTGGTTTTGCTCTATTCTTGTTGATGAATACCGTATACGCTTTTGTCGTGGTCAGTCAAAGCATTTGTTTTGATCGTACTTCAAACGTTATGAATAATTGTTCATATATTATATATGCAAGATGGTTGATATAGCGACTGCGAGGTATGAGTACATACTGTATACAATCGCCGCACGAGACAATCTATAGGTGTTATATTCTCCTTACGAGAAAATTTAAAAGATTTACATTCCCCTGGCGAGATAATAAAAAAGCGTAATTTTCGCCTCACTTGATAATTTTAAATCGTTATATTGAACTCTCGAGATAATCAAGAAGTGTCATATTTGTCTCATAAGATAATTAGTAAGTGTTTTATTTGCCTCATAAGATAATCAAGAAGTGTTATATTTGCCTCTTAAGATAATCTATAGGTGTTATATTCTCCTTACGAGAAAATTTAAAAGATTTACATTCCCCTGGCGAGATAATAAAAAAGCGTAATTTTCGCCTCACTTGATAATTTTAAATCGTTATATTGAACTCTCGAGATAATCAAGAAGTGTCATATTTGTCTCATAAGATAATTAGTAAGTGTTTTATTTGCCTCATAAGATAATCAAGAAGTGTTATATTTGCCTCTTAAGATAATCTATAGGCGTTATATTCTCCTTACGAGATAATTTAAAAGATTTACATTCCCCTGGCGAGATAATAAAAAAGCGTAAGAAAATTACGCTTTTTTATTATCTCGCCAGGGGAATGTAAATCACTTGATAATCTTAAATTGCTATATTGAACTCTCGAGATAATCAAGAAGTGTCATATTCTCCTCACAAGATAATCAGTAAGTGTTATATTTGCCTCACAAGATAATCTAAAAGGGTTGTATTCCCTTGCGAGATAATTTAATTTTGTTATATCCGTCTCACGAGATAATCTGGAAGTGTTATATTTGCCTCACAAGATAATCTAGAAATGTAATAATTGCCTCAGGAGATTATCTTTACCGTTCGAGATAATATAGAAATGTTATATTCACCTCATGAGATATTCCTACAGTATTACCTTAATTATTACCGGTGTAGCCAAAACTTGGCACTCTTTGTACAGAATTTGGTACTGAATATTTTGCACGTTAAAATTTAGCGTTTTACGATTCTTGCGGTTAAATTTCGGTGCTCGTTAATGCCTGTATATAGTTACGTAGTCACTCCATCAGCGCATAATGTTGCAGTAGGCCATAGGTAGAAGCAATATTAAATATATATACATTGACAGGTCCACAGTTGTGGAGCTAAGTGACTGTCTAAATAATTCAAAGCACAGGCACCATTATAATTTGTTACAGCTATATTTACTAAACTTCTAGAACATGAAAAAATACTCTGAACACCTTAGTTTAGGTCCAAATATAGCTGTAACAAATTATCAGGTCCCTGTGATTCATAGACTTTGTAACCCAAGAATAAGGGTTAGATGTACAAGTTATTTTCAGATTTCATAAATTTATAATGTGCAACTTTTGTATTTCGTCTCTCTTGACTGCACAGGAGCACTTAATGCACACTTATATTACCTTAGGGTCGGCGATCGATAGCGATGTGAATTTTAAGCTTTGGACACAATTTATCAAAGCATATGAAGACAGTGAAAATGCAATGACAAATTTAGATGCTAACATACCTGATTGACATGCATGTTATGTATCGTGTGTACTCGTCCTGCTCAAAATACCAATTTCAGCTGTCGCTTAGGTGGTGATTATATAGCTAACATAAGTTGGTGCGAAATAAATGTCTAGGTCCATCAAACCCGGATGTTGTAACAAAAGAGGTCGAGCATAGTGATAATTTGGATTTCACTGTCATCATTTTTGTTCCGTGACGTCCAGCGCAAAATAAACCATAATTAAACAAATCAACATCCAAAACATCTCAAAGTCAAGTACGGTATATTCGCCTCGCTTCACGAGACGCCTCACTAGTTAATATAGATTCTTTGTATTCATTTCAAGAGAAGAAAACGTCATATTTGCCTCACGAGATAATCTAGAAAGTTAGATTTGTTTCACGAGATAATCTAAAGGTGTTATATTCCCTTCAAAAGAACCTAGAAGTGTCATATTCGCTTTCCACGATAATCTAGCAAGTTGCATTCGCCTTACGAGATAATCTTCTAGAAGTGTAATATTTACCTCACAAAATGATCTAGAAGTGTTATTTTCGCCACAAGAGAAAATCTAGAAAGTTATATTCGCAACACGAGATCATTTGAAGTGTTATATTTGCCTTATGAAATAATCTAGAAAGTTACATTTTCTCAATAGAATTTTAAGGTTAGCATTTTCGGATCATCTTCAATTATCTCATTCGCTTGTTGTGCAGGTTTACCTCGATACAGGTTGATATAACAACCTCAAAGTCATTTAAATTTTCAGAGATGGTTACACGTATTACAGGTTATGTTACTGTGTTGGAAGTAAATTTGTATGTAGACAATATTTGACGGTCACTGTGCATATTTATTAAAGTACAACAATCTGGTTTAAAGACCAAACATTGACTGCCTACAGGTAAATCTAACACTAGGCAGACCTTCCGATCTCCTAATACGGATTGTGTCACCATTTCTCAGTAGAATTTCTTCAAATTTTGTAGTTATATTGCTTTAAAGTAAAGAAAATTTTCTGCCACAAAAAAAATATAGTTTGTCAGAATTTTAAGGATTTTAAATGGAAATTTATGTAAAAAGGAGTGAATTTTGAAAAGAAAATGAAATACACAATATTTTTACAAAATAATGTCAATGAAAATGATACTGACATATATAAGTATTGCATTAATATATATCAATTTAATACATGCTGAAATTGTGTAAAATTAATTCTCTATACACGATATAAAATTGACATTTTATAATAAAACCATATACACATAGTAATTACAGGCAAGAGTTATCGTTCTTGAAAAACTTCACAGAAGTGAAATAGGTAGCCGGTTTCCTGAAGTACAGAAAAATGGACACATGTGACTCATTAATAAAAAAAAACCTTGAATTAATACCTTGATTGCTTTGAAATACTTTAATATTGAGAGAAAACACTGTTCTGTCAATAATAAACATACAATATTCATCAGTTTAATATTAAACATTAGAATTTGCGGAAATTGTGATACTGTCTCCCTACATTGGATTTTCAACTAGGGATGTACTTCCTGTTTCCGTTTATCAATACACTCCAATGACCTTAACATTTCTGACATGTTTATCGAAGTGTTTAGTTTTACGATAAACGAGCACAATGAACATGTGAACTTGTCGCAGCATTTTGAGACCGACTTGTCTCTTTTTTCAATCCGAGACGGAATGACACATGTCAAACGATGTGACGAAATTGAAGGCTCTTCTAATATGTTTCCAAATGATGTAGGTAAGGCGTTTGCTACTCAGTAAATACTGTTCACATTGGAAACTTAAAAATTCGTTAACCTTACTTCATTCTATAAACAGATATATATAAACGTGCATTTTGTATGGTACAATAATGTAACTCACAAACATATACAGACGTAGTTATGCTTAGAGGCTTTGTTACTATCAAAGGACTTCTGGCAGCAGGGTTTTAATTGTTTGGGTGTTATGTCTCGCACAAGGCTAGGTTACGGGACGACTACTAGGATCCAGCTGTAACCACTGTGCTTCTAGGGGACGCATGCGCAATATAGGTCTACTGTATGAATGTTCGTCATAATGAAGGGGAGACAATTACATGTCTTACTCGATATATGTATCTACTCCTTTCCCCTTTACATAGGACTGCAACGATATATCGTGCGACGATATATGGCGATATTTTGAAAACGGTACGATACACACATTTTATTGGGAGGTCACGATACACCAACAATGTTTTCCGGATATGGTCGTTTCTCAATTTAGTCTACTAATAACCGTTCCCACAAAGCGATCGACAACAAGTGAATTGTGTGCGACTTTAAAGTCATGCCAATTTCGGACCGAATCAATTTTCAATTGTAATATTGTCATTAACAATTTGCAACAATTCTTTTCGCTTTGCTTCTTCTCTAACTTTATGATACGTATCGTGATATGTATCGTATCGGGATACGTATCGTATCGTATCGTGATACGTATCGTATCGTCATGTGAATGTATCGTTGCAGCCCTATTTTTACATCCTTTGACATATTCTTTGTCAGATTTCGCCATGACATTTTTACGATGCAGCTTTTCTTCTTATTCTGACACTGTCAGATCGGAGGTTCTTATACGGACACTGTCAGATCGGAGGTTCTTATACTGACACTGTCAGATCGGAGGTTCTTATACTGACATTGTCTGATCGGAGGTTCTTATAATGACACTGTCAGATCGGAGGTTCTTATTCTGACACTGGCAGATCGGAGGTTCTTATACTGACACTGTCAGATCGGAGGTTCTTATTCTGACACTGTCCGATCGGAGGTTCTTATACTGACACTGACAGATCGGAGGTTCTTATTCTGACACTGTCAGATCGGAGTTTCTTATACTGACACTGTCAGATCGTAGGTTCTTATTCTGACACTGTCAGATCGGAGTTTCTTATACTGACACTGTCAGATCGGAGGGTCTTATTCTGACACTGTCATATCGGAGGAAGCTGATATTGGATGCTTAGACCTTTTCTTCCGTTATTCTAACAATGCAAAACTGTTTTCTATGTCGCTCAGCATGACTTAAGCTTGGTATATGGATATTCAGGCTTCATTGAATCGGTGACTGATCTTTATAAAGTGGTATCATTGCTTCAATCTGATACAAGATATAGCGATACAATATTGTTTTATTGATTCACTAATTGTCGTGTTCCTGTTTACCCAAAGTATCGTAGGCTAGCGTTTTCTGGCTAGGACATTCCATTCAGTGAGATGGCACTTCAATCTTGCCCCTTTGAGTGGCCCCATCATCTATGGACACTACCTGTTTTTGACACTAGCAATGACGCAAACCCCTAATCAAGCAAACAAACAAAACCCTAATCAAGCAAACAAACAAAACCCTAATCAAGCAAACATACACTGGATCAGCTACAAATTGCATCATGGGTATTCTGTATTTCAATCTCCATTTTCTGTTTGTAAAATTACGAAAATAAACTAATCTTGAAAAAGAAACGACAGACACGAGCTTAAATTACGAAAAAGCAGGTCGCTGTTATGTAATAATCGGAAAAAAATAAAAAAATCCTATTGAATATAAAATGTCCACGGAGATTTAGAAGTACAATAAATGTTAGGAATCTGTTTTCTTTGTCGTGACTTAAGCACAATTAATGCGTAAATACTTCTGAACAAATCCCTGGTGCGTACGATCTCAACTTCACGGAAATGGGTTGGTTTGCTTTATCGTATTCAATTAATTAAGAATTGTTTTATTTTTCCGACATTGTTTCCCGGAGTACGAGTTTAAACAGAGACAAATATCCATCTAAAGCGTTACAGAGAATGTGTTTATGACCTTGCTTTGAAGGTCATTGAGCTCGAGGTTATACCGGACAAACTAAGCGTTGGTGAAATAAATGTGTTTATGAAAATTTGTCAAAATATCCCCATTACAAATCGATATACCGTTAAGCTTCTATATAATGTCGTACACGTATCATTTGTCATCTCGCTTACTGCCACCGTAGTTCAGGGTCCGCTTTCCCCTACTGTCAACTCATTCACATGGACATACTGTCAAACCCCCTATAACGCCAACACACAGTTGGACAAATGATGGCAATATAACGAGGGATTACTTTTTGGATTTTCTTCTTCTTAGAATTTCAGTGATATGTAGTTCAACCCGTGGAATAAACTTATAGCTGTACACTTGTGTAAAATGGCTCTCTCATTCCAAGTTAATAGCCTGGATACAGGGTCAATAATAGTTCTCCTTGATGCCTTAAAACTGATGGGTACGACTGACGATTTTTGTCTTGACTATTGCAAATATTTCATGTCCAGAAGAATGTTTCACAACGTTTTTTTAACTAAGGAGATGGACTATACGCGTGTAGAATCAGGACCGCCACCCCTTTTTGACGACAAAATGTTTTATTTCTACAGCTTCTTGGAAGCTTTCCCCCTAAACCCCTAAAACGGAGATGACAGGAGGCTACCCCCTCCCCACCCTTTCATAAAATCCTAGATTCTCGCTTGAAAACACCATACCGTTCAGTCGTAAGATTGATCCTTATTGACCTACCATCGTTCAGAAGAGATGCTTTGGACACTGTCGGAGAGATTTTCTTCAATAACACAAGCGGATATTGCGTGAAGCGAATCACCAATTTCCACGATTTCTCTTCGAGAGACAAATTAATGAGAATTTTCATTTGCGGAAGAACAACGACCATCATACATTTGTATCTTCCCACGTTTAATTGTATTTATATTCGAACTCGTAAATTCGTCCTTTCTCGCAAAATCATGCCAAAATTCACATCTCGCGAGACTTTTATAGTAAACAGTACAATCTACAGTAGGATTTGTACTCGATGCGATACGGGTCGATGTGACCTCAGATGAGACAAAAGATATTATAAGACCCAAAGTGAAATGTTACGTGTCATGAACAATATTAGTACGACTCAACTAACAAGTCTTTAAGTAATTCTATCAGGTTTCTAACAAATGGTTTCGACCGCGTAACGAAATTGTTTGACGTATAATTTCTTCTTTTGTTCATGATTCACTCAATATATCTGTTCTTCAGTCACGTCGAAAGGATTTTGTCGGTATCCGTTAGAAAATATCGACCAGTTTTATTCATATGACAACAAGAGAGTCTTTTCGATTTTGTCTTAAACAAATACACTTTAAGAGCTTTAAGTGACATATGGAGAATTCATTGATCAAATGAAGTGTGTGTGGTATTGTTGTGTTATATTAATCTTCAAAATCATTTTAATCAATACGATTCTATATCTTCAATTTATTAAGCTATCTGCTTTTCAAATATAATATATATATAGTGAAAATTCGAAATTACTGTTAAAGAATTCTAAAATAGAGTAGAATGCTTTTTGATAAATAAAAAACTACTCCTAAATTGAAATTGTTCAACTAAAGAAAAATATGCAGTCTCAATATCAGCCCTAGACTATAAGGCTGAATTTATAATATAATACAATACACACAGAATTGGACGTGTCTCAATGTGGATTCTAATTATCGATATCAAGAATAGTAAAGAGAGTGTGTCAGTCAAGTCAGAAAAATAGTCATTTAGTCTTTTAGGGCCAGGAGTCGCAGTGGCCAAGTCTGCTACCACTAGCCCTCCACCTCTAGGTCGCGGGTTCGAGGCCTACGTGGGACAGTCGCGAGGTACTGTCCGCAGGTCGATTGTTTTTCTCCGGGAATTCCGGCCTTTCCTCCACCACTAAAACCTGGCACTTCCTTAAATGACAAAGCTGTTAACGTGACATAAAACACAAACAAACCAAAAAACTTTTAGGGTCACAAATTTCATTAGATAGTAGACATATTTTGTTGGAATACCCTGTTTACAAAACAGTCTACTAGACCGACAGAGCGCCCATTATACACATTGTAAATACAAATAATAAGTATGTGGTTTAGTAGATTATGACGCCATTGCAGTAATTTTCATTGTGACGCTTGACAGTCCACTTCAAATAACACAATGGATATCTTTGAAACAATCATGTAATTGACAAAGACTTTTTCTGATCGAAGAAAAGCACATGTAATTCTGTGTATTGCGAATTTGTAATTGTTATCCCTGTACGACAAAAGAAGCAAAAAAACAAAACAAAACAAGTGTTCAATCCGTACACGAGTGCCCCATCGGATACACCGAGGTTCGAGAAAACAAAATTTGGTAAGAAACCTTTAATCACAGAAACCATTGCGATATCGAATTCCTTTGGATTGTATACAGATTGTGCGGGTTTGGTCTAGTTCTGAAGTAAATTTACTTCATGTTTTTCGGTCAATTTGAGCCAGAAATATAGTGAACGTGTAAATTGACGAGCGTGCTTTACATAATGCAGGGATAACCCCGGCGAACTTAGCACGGTATCCGCGACCTTCGGAAATGTGTAATGGTTTCCGTGGAGTCCCAACAGGCCCAGTCAAGGCTGGGCTGTCTATTGGGAAAAACAACTATAGATGTGATCTTCGCAGAGAACAATTAGGTTAGAAAACAGTGGGTTACTTAAGGAAAGGAAGGTGATACCGGTGATAACGTACGTTTTATGTTTGTTTTGATCGTAGTTTTACATGTTCATCCTCATATCAAATAAAGTTGTGTAAAGACCGCTAGGTGTCTAGAGAGAAAGAGAGAGACCGCCGAAAAGAAAAGAGAAGAAAGAGAGAAAAGAAAAGAAAAAGAAACAAAAGAAAATGTAAGGATCCAAAATGTTGCTACTGTATGGGAGTACCAGATCAGTTTATGATTCTCCAGCTACTTCCCCGAACAGACAATTAACGACAACGGAGTCGGGACACAGGGGAGGGCAGAGGGTACCATATGTGAACTATTTATAAATGGTGCCAAATGTTTGGAACTAACCACGCTAAGCCAAATTCTGTAAATAAACATGTTTTTAAATTTAAAACACCTTGGTATACGAGAGAAAATTATAGAAAAGCCAAACGGTTATACAAAAAGTTTGGTAATGCTTACCTCAAGAGGAAATGTATGCAAAGGAACGGTTGTATAAAAAAAACAACACTTAATCGTTGTGTCATCAAGCATAAGTTAGAGATTAAAAATAAACTCCGGACACTAAGGTCAAGAAATCCAAAAGAATACTGGAAAATAATTAATACTAATGCTTTTATAAATGAGCCAATACTGCCGAACGAAATAATGAAATGTGTAAAAATGTTAATGAATAACAAGTCTGTTGGTGACGACATGCTATGTAACGAATATATTAAGTCAACCATTGATTTAATGATGCCATTATATGTTGAATTATTCAATTATATTTTAAACACTGGTCACGTGTCTGAGACTTGGCTCCTGGGAAACATCATCCATTGTTTTTAAAAACAATGGTAGTTTGTATGATGCCACTACATGTAACTATCGTCCAATTACTTGTTTATAGCTGTAATTGATGAACGATAAATAAATATGCAGATAATGTAGAACTCATTCTTGAAAATCAAGCAGAGTTTTGAAGAAATCACTCCACTGTTGACCATATATTTTCACTTCATGCATTAATTGAACTATCAAAACATTTTAAAAAACAATTTTATTGTGCCTTTATAGATATTGAGAAGGCTTTTGGTAGTGTTTGGAGAATAGGCCTTTGGAATTCAATTTTGGTTAATAATATAGATGGAAAATGTTTCCGAATTATTACAAATGTGTACAATGACATTAAGGCCAGAGTGATGAAAGATGGCGTATTCTCGAATGTATTCCCATGTAGTTCTGGGGTCCGGCAAGGCGATAATCTTTCCCCGTTTTTATTGTCACTTTTTCTTAATGATTTAGAAGATCTTATGAAATCACGTGACTGTAAAGGTCTGTCTAATATAAACGCCCAGCTAGAAGAGGATTTACATGTATATATGAAGCTTCATGTTATGCTATACGCTGATGACACTATACTACTATCAGATACGGCAGAGGATTTGCAAAAGCAATTAGATGTATTTTTCGAATCAATATCAACAAAACTAAAATCATGGTATTTGATAGAAAAATAATTCCTGATGGCCTTAATTTTACATACAACGGTACTGTTATAGGAATAGCTAAGGGTTTTAAATATCTTGGGGTTTATTTTACTAAAACTGGTTTGACACAGTTTAATATTAAACAACTTTATGGTAAAGGTTTAAAAGCAATGTATGGTGCTATTTCAAAATGTAGGGATCATCATTTGTCAATAGATTGTCAACTTGATATATTTGACAAAGCCATCAAACCTATTGCTTTATATGGATGTGAAGTTTGGGGTTTCTGTAACTATAAACTTATCGAACGTTTACATTTAAAATTAAAAATACGGAGAACTTGGAAGGTTTTCGCTTGATATTAATGTCAAAGTAAGAATGACCGGATTTTGAGCTAATTGACAAAAAAACAACCAGAATAAATTAAGTAATAAACTGTTAGCATTTTTTTCAAATTATGAATCATCATGGCTAAAATATGTGAAAAGTATTTTTGAAGAATACAGTCTGATACATATATTTAATAGTCAAGAGTTTCGAAGTATACATTGGCTAAAAAGTAACATATCTTATAAACTAAAAGGAAAATTTATATCAAACTGGAGAAATGAAATTTATACTTCTCCGAAAGGAACCAATTATAGAATATATAAGTACGAACTTTGTTTAGAAATGTGCTTACTAGAACTCCCTCCGAAACTAGCCAAAGCGTATTGTAAGTTAAGAACATGTAATGCTAAGTTACCAATTGAAAGTGGTAGGTGGTTCAATATACAAAAATGATGTACCACGTGAAAATAGATGATGTAGTTTATGTTATTTAAGAGATATTGGCGACGATTTCATTATCTGTTTACATGTACACATCAACCAATTCTCAATAGTAGGCGAAAACATATGTCCAGATATTATTATGAAAGACCAAACACATTTAAATATCATACATTATTCAATTATGTAACACAACATGAATTGACATCATTGGCTAAATTTATTACCAATATTAATGACATAATTAATTTACAATACTAATGTCCATCCTGTTCCATCATGTATTATTGCCACTCATTTGTATATATGTATTCTCTACACTGTATCGTTAATGAGAATAAAACAATTGTCATTGGCATTGTCGGTGTTACGCACAGCTTTCCTGACCTAACGTGACGTCATTCGAATTCGCAATTGACCAGTCACGCAACAGCATGGAACCAAGGGAAGTAACTCCTTTGACAAGTAGATTGCAAGTAAATAACAACTTACCAGTTGATTTCTGAACCGTCGGTGTTGCGTAAATATCATTTTTTACACAGATAGATCGATACATAATGAACAAACACCGTTGAGAACTATTTCCCGGTGACCTTTAAGGAGAAGGGGGTATCATTGAATGGAACGGATGGCTTTGAAGGAGAGGTGACAATCTTGAGGTAGCCTTACGAGGAAGGAGACTGTCTTGAGGAGGAGGGGGTAGTGTTGGGGTATGGGAGGAGGAGGAGGGAGGAGGAGGAGGAGTAGTACATGCTTTCAACTAAACAACAGGTCCTAAAAAAGTTGTCAATCTTTAAAAACAAAAACGCATCAGGAATCCGGATAAAATGGGGATGGGTAGTGGTGTGGGTTCTGGAGTCGTACAAGAATACTGTTCACTAGTTCCTTGCCGCTTTAATATCATTCGGATAAATAGTGATGGTCATTTAGATATACATTATACCTGTATATTTACGCTTGGCCAGTTCAAACAGGAGATAGTATAAACACACGCTCGCTTATAATCCTCAGAACACGGCCATTGTACGTACGTCTCTTTGTGTTGAAAAGATAGGATCTCCCAACCTTGGTAATACATGTTCGTTGTGCATGTAAAACCGTGCATGTGCACTTGAATATGTGTATGCACATATATACATGTACACTACACCAAACAGCAGCCCCAACCCACCCCCACTAATATAAATAGGATTCGATTCACGCAGTGTCTGACGCTGTTATATTTTGGGACGTTTCTGCGGTGAAATTGATTATGATTGATGCTATGCACATGTCGATTTAAAACGATTCCGCGTATACATTCTTGTTGCTACAATGATTCCATTTGCAAACGATATCAGACAAATGGATGGAGACTAGAGATTGATCTACAATATTATCTTCTGATATACTTAATGGTTTTACTATGCGCGTGCACTAAGGGGGTTTGTGCAACGATGGTTTCTCCGTAACGACGTTTTCCTCCGGAAAATCGGGTTACATGCCAAGAAAGAACCATGACTCCGTTTTGTCTATTGGTATGCACTTTAGAAAATATGCACACCTGCATTCTCACGGTTATCAAAACTATTAAAATCCAAACCCTGTTTGATTAAGGTATATCGTAACGAAACGTTGGGAGGTTTGTTTCTTGAACCGGCTGCACGCTTTTGTTGCTTTTTTTGTCAAAATGACTGACTTTCACAAACAGCTCTACCTTTCTTTTGTGAATTTGCTATACTTGCTGTCTTTAAAGTTCTCTTTTCAAGTGAATTTTGATAAGAAACCTGGCATAGATGGGCCGAAACAATTAAGATGAAAGTAACCTATGCTAATCCCCGCCATGTGTTCGTAAATGTTCAGAACGTTTGACTCGCACTGGCGTTTTGTCCTTTTTTTTAAAGCGACCTTTTGATTCAATTTATAGCGGTATTGAAATCATGAATCTCATCAATCTTCCATGTTTTGAATTTCAAACATTTTTAAACCTTTTACCGTTTTTGTGAATGTGTATTTTCAGCGTTGTTTCGCCCGAAATCATTTACATTGTCGATGGGCCGTAATACAATGCAAAAACAAAACAGAATCATTCTCATGAACCAAACTTAATTTTCATAAATTTCAATAATGGAATATCCCTGTTGTTTTGTCTCAGACAACTAGTATTTAGTGATGTAATGAACTAAAATGTTGCGACGGCAAATAATAACTGTATGTTGGTAATACCACTTTGGTAAACCGGTAACTTAAAACAGAAAACAGCGAATACTAACTGTATGAGGTGTATATTACCACTTTGGTAAACCGGTCACTTAAAACATAAAACAGCGAATGCTAACTGTATGAGGTGATTATTACCACTTTGGTAAACCGGTAACTTAAAACATAAAACAGCGAAT
>NW_018404030.1:547107-562365 GCF_002113885.1 Mizuhopecten yessoensis
ACTGTATGAGGTGTATATTACCACTTTGGTAAATCGGTAACTTAGAAACATTAAACAGCGAATACTAACTGTATGAGGTGTATATTACCACTTTGGTAAATCGGTAACTTAGAAACATTAAACAGCGAATACTAACTGTATGAGGTGTATATTACCACTTTGGTAAATCGGTAACTTAGAAACATTAAACAGCGAATACTAACTGTATGAGGTGTATATCACCACTTTGGTATACAGGTAACTTAGAAACATTAAACAGCAAATACTGACTGTATGAGGTGTATATTACCACTTTGGTATACAGGTGAACTGGTAATCTGCGAATACTAACTGTATGAGGTGTATATTACTACTTTGGTAAATCGATAACTTAGAAACATTAAACAGCGAATACTGATTGTATGAGGTGTATATCACCACTTTGGTATACAGGTAACTTAGAAACATAAAACAGCGAATACTAACTGTATGAGGTGTATATCACCACTTTGGTATACAGGTAACTTAGAAACATAAAACTGCGAATACTAACTGTATGAGGTGTATATTACCACTTTGGTGTACAAGTGAACTGATAAACAGCGAATACTAACGAATGAGGTGTATATTACCACTTTGGTGTACAAGTGAACTGATAAACGGCGAATACTAACTTATGAGGTGTATATTACCACTTTGTTATACAAGTGAAATGATAAACAGCGAATATTAACTGTATGAGGTTGAATATTTCTAGATTGATTTTATCATCTATTACAAAGAAATTAATACCCAATCTAAAAGAAAAACAATTACACATCACTTCAACAGAACAATTATAGTAGACTAAAGCATGAGTTCGTTTGTTGAAGTGCAAGTATACTCATACGGTGTAACAAAAGGTTAAGGCGTGTATAGAACTGATATGTAATTTTCTATTTATATTGTAAGAGATATCTGTTTTGGTCGAGGAAATGACATCAGGGATAGAATTCGAATTGGAGCGTTTCCCTAAGGAATTGTATCGTTGTATCCATGATGTGGCCCTCAATTCAGAGCAAAATGCAATCATCTTATTATTTACAATTCAGTGATAAAAAAGCAACGCAGAATCTCGGATTTTATCATCGATAACTACATTGCAACAAAACGATTCAATCATTAAACGACTCACTTTCGAATGATTTGTTGTGAATGGAACTAAATTTGAAAAGTATATAGATTTGACAATGCAGATAGAAAGTTTGTGAGATTTTAAGTTTAAACGGTTTTTTGTTAACTTTCTTCTTCAGAAAACATTTGAGAGAGAAATTTTAAAAGTTATAAGGTTTGCTGAATTGAATTTTTTATCTATAGAAATTATACATTTGTATGTATTGTACATTCTGAAAGATTGGGTCTCAAATAAAGAGTCACATGACTAGCTTGGTCATTTTACACTTAATTGTATTGTCGGACACGAACTCTAGCATCAGACTGGAGCCGAATAAATGATCGACCAGGCGAAGACTTACGGGAAATGTACAACACTTGCATAAAAAACAATTAGACATTTAACGAGACTTTATATTTGCTTTCACGTACAGCTAATTCGTCACTTCCGATAAATGTGGCGATTCGTATGTTGAACCGGAAATGGATTAGCATGTAGTCTTCCAACTTGTCGTCTACATAGTTTGGTGATTTCGTACGTAAAATATATTAAATTCTGCCCACGGAAAGTATTTTACCATTTGCATTTGGAATTGAATTTTAATTAGTTCATTTGTTTTTCGGTAAAAGCTGTAATCCGTTTTGAAGTTGGAACCTAATTAAGGATTAAAGAATACTTTTAGTTTGGTCGACATCAGTTTTTACAAAGCGTGTTTGGAATCCCCAATTAGTTGGCTCTATGGCGACAACAAGGCAATAATGGAGTCGAGACCATTATGTTAACGACATGTAGCGCGGAAGTTGTGTATCCTGATCTGAATTATACTGTAAAATATACCTTTAATGTGTTGTAATCAAAAGACTGTCAAATTATGGTATATTGTATTTCGTAAGGTATTTTCTCTCTCCGTAAATCGCTATTGGGAAAGATAAATTATTCACTTACTCAATTATACATCTCACTAATGATAAATCCTATTAAAACTCTAAATTAAGCGTCGGAATCACTATCTATACAATGATTTGTCGGAATCACTATCTATAAAATGATTTGTCGGAATCACTATCTATAAAATGATTTGTCGGAATCACTATATATACAATGATTTGTCGGAATCACTATATATACAATGATTTCTTGGAATCACTATCTATACAATGATTTGTCGGAATCACTATCTATACAATTATTTGTCGGAATCACTATCTATAAAAGGATTTGTCGGAATCACTCTCTATAAAATGATTTGTCGGATTCACTATCTATACAATGCTTTGTCGGAATCACTATATATAAAATGATTTGTCGCAATCACTATCTATACAATGACTTGTCGGAATCACTATCTACAAAATGATTTGTCGGAATCGCTACCTATAAAATGATTTGTCGGGATCACTATCTATAAAATGATTTATCGGAATCACTAGCTATAAAATGATTTGTCGCAATCACTATCTATACAATAATTTGTCGGAATCACTATATATACAATGATTTGTCGGCATCACTATCTATACAATTATTTGTCGGAATCACTATATATATACAATGATTTCTTGGAATCACTATATATACAATGATTTCTTGGAATCTCTATCTATACAATGATTGGTCGGAATCACTATCTATATAATGCTTTGTCGGAATCACTATATATAAAATGATTTCTTGGAATCACTATCTATACAATGCTTTGTCGGAATCACTATTTATACAATGATTTCTTGGAATCTCTATCTATACAATGATTTTTCGGAATCACTATCTATACAATAATTTGTCGGAATCACTATTTATAAAATGATTTGTCGCAATCACTATCTATACAATAATTTGTCGGAATCACTATTTATAAAATGATTTGTCGGAATCACCATCTATAAAATGATTTGTCGAAATCACTATCTATACAATTATTTGTCGGAATCACTATCTATACAATGACTTGTCGGAATCACTATCTATACAATGATTTGTCGGAATCACTATCTATAAAATGATTTGTCGAAATCACTATCTATACAATGATTTGTCGGAATCATGTTTAGTTAAGTTCGTATGTTGATTATAAAAGAACTCGAAGATGATTTTCCTGAGGATTGCACCTCCTATCAGAGGTCACATGACCAAGATGGCTATTCTCGTAATTGTATTGTCTGGCACGAACTCTAGCGCCGGACTGGAGCCGAATAAATGAACGACTGGGCGAAGACTTCGGGAAATGTACGGCACTTCCAAATGAAATAATTACGCAGTGTATCTCTAACGAGACGTTAAGTATATGCGCGTGCATCTAGCTCGTAACTTCCGGTAAATGTGATGGTTTTCGTGTTCAACCTGAATTCGATTTTCATTTTGTTAAACAAGATGTTGTCTGCCTAGTTTGGTGATTTGTGTACATAGAATACATCAAACTCTTATTACGTGTTTCATTTGTTTTTGGAATTGTATTTTAATTACTTCATTATGTTTTTCTTTAAAAGCTGTAATCCATTTTGAAGTTGGAACCTTATTAAGGATTAAAGAAGACTTATAGTTTAGACGACGTCAGTTTTTTAATAATTTGTTTGGTATCCCAAATTAATCGGCTCTATGGCGACAACAAGGCAAGACAATGCTTAAGTCTAGACCATATAGTTGATGTTCTGTAACAAGAAACCTGTTAACCAAGGACTGAACTGTACGTTAAAACATACATTCTCTCTGGTGTGATTACCATACTCAATTGTCAAGATAGGTAACATTGTATTTCTCAAGATATTATTCCTTTCCGCTTTAAATCGAAAGAAGAAACAATCACTTGTATTCCGATATCTCACGAATATTGAAGTCGTAGGCGGCTGAAATCGGTAAAAAAAAAAACGTTTTTAGAAGTCAACTCACCAAATCAAATCGCTGAAATCTCTCTGTAATAAATCATCGAAATATCTTTCTTTAAAATAAATATTGGAATCTATATCTCTACAGATTTCGCTCACTCTCTTCAATAAATCGTCTGAATTGTATCTCTGTAATATCCTTAGATTTTTTCACCTCTTAAATAAAAGGTCGAAATCTTTATCTTTAATATGAATTGTCATTTTTTGTCTAAAAGAAGTCGTTTCGAAGATCAATTGCTTGGAATGTACAACTCTTTGGTTTATACCTAGGATACGGAAGTATACATGTAGCTTGTATATTGTATATATAACTCTATAACGGAGAATAAAACTCTGTAAGCAGTACATATTACGCTTTATACAACGTAATCAATTAATCCGGAAATATTTCTTTCGAGAAAAAGTATCACCGTATACCTATTTGATTATTACAATAAAACAGGTCGAATTGCTGTAAAACCTCCCGGCGGAAATTTAAGTCTAGACTGAGTTACCTGTCTTAGTTTTATTTTCTCCGCTAGGTTCGGTCAATTTCAAAAAGCAAAACAATCTTGTCTTCAGCTTCCTTAAAAAGTTTTATATTTTTTCAAAAAAGTGTGGCCTTGGATAAATTGATTTTTGCAGATTGCGTCTTCTATCAAGAGTCACGTGACTATAGCTCGGTCACTCTACTCGTAATTGTATTGTCGGACACGAACTATAGCGCCAAACTGGAGCCGAATAAATGAATGAATGGACAATGACTTCCGGGAAATGTACAACACTTGCATATAAAACAATTAAATCTCTAACGAGACGTTAATTGCTCTCACGTGCAGCCAATTCGTCACTTCCGGTGAATGTGATGATTTCCACGTTAAACGGGATATCAATTATCATATGTTTATGCAAGATGTCGTCTGCATTATTTGGTGATTTGTGTACGTAATATATGTTAATTTCTGCCTACGAAAAGGAGGTTGACATTTGTATTTGGCATTTTAAGTTGGAGCCTAATTAAGGTTTAAAAAAGATGTACATTTTAGTCGACATGGGAAATGCTCGCAAATCATTAGTTGGAACCTTCATTAATTGGCTATATTATAGTACATGTAACATCAGCTGGAAGGTACATAGTACAGTACATGTAACGACAGCTGGAAGGTACATTGTACAGTTCATGTAATAAATAAGTCTTACAATAAAACAGATGAAATTTATAAATGAGCTGGTATACCAAATACAAAATTATGTACAAACATATAACGGCTATGGTGACGTCATTAAACTGTACTGCCAATCTCTTATTTTCTGCGAGATATACATTTTTGCGTTAAATATTGACAGAAAAGGGTCACTCATCCAAAGTTCTCGCCATAATTCATTCGTTGTTGATATTCTTTTCTACAAATAGCATATAACAAATCTGTATCTCTCGAGTCTTGAATTGGTCGTTGGGAAGTCTGACTCAAAAACATGATTTGGTGAAAATATAACTGTTAAGTGCTATTTGTGAAGGGAGTGCAGTGAATTTGATCTTATCCTTGCATTGTAGGTCTGTAGGTTCAGCAGAAAGCCATACAGTGTTACTTGAGTAAACAAATTGTTAACTGTCGTGTAAAATTCGCGGACTCTTCTGAGCTCGAAAGCCGCGAAGATAAAACTGCCACGAGAATAACCCTGTATACAGTAAAACCATGTAAACCCATGTGTGCAGTAAATTTAACCCTTTCTACAGTAAATATGACTTTGTTTACAGTAGACATAACAAATTAACCTCATTTTGGTGATTTTAAAATGAACTTAATAGTACATATACAATGATGTACGTGTTAATCTGTATACAGTATGCCTATACAATATACCCAGAAATAGGCCCTAAACAGTAAATATTACTATTTAAATAGTAAATAGAAGCTTGTATAAAGTAAATGAACCCCTATATAAATAAAATACAGACTTTAATATAAACATTCCTTATCTCAGACATAGAGTGTATAGCTTGGAATCTGTGTACATCAATCAACACTAGTGCCAAACTGTTTCCGTTAGACAGACTTCATGGATTGTATAGGTGTGCTGAATTTCCAGGTGTTAGGACGAAGTTTCCATAGGTGATACTGTTATATGACGACGGGCTAGCCAAAAAGACAACGCCGAAATGAACGGTAAACCTGAGAGAGGATAGGAATCAGGGGTAACAATGGGACAGCTCTTCCATTTTTGTCCCACTAATGAACGTAGTAAAAAGGAAACCGAAGGAAAGTTCTCGGTTCTGTAGAAAGTCCCCTCACAAGGAGAGTCATTCGATCATGCAGCCTGATAGTGCAGGCTATACGGATTCTGTACAGCGGGACGCACAATGTTGGCATTCATAGGCAATATGAATGCCAACTAGACAAAGGCAAATTCAATGAAGCGCGCTACATATGAATGCCAACTGAATTTGGTAGGGTTATATAGTGGCAATGCCATACGATGGTAAATATTGTATGTTAATGGTTTACAGAGGTTATCGAATTACACAGGGCCCGATAATGAAAGGGTAAAAATGTCTGTAAATATTGCATTAATTCCATTAGGCCTTGTTTCTATAAACAATCGCTGGATTAAAGCAATGTTCAGTCTGATCGCTTACAATTATTCCTCCGACAATTTAACTTGCTATGGGGGATGAAGATGTTGACCGATGAAGGCTATAGAATAAAACCAAACAACCTCAGGACATCGCTTTTATTGTCAGGGGACACACTGACTGGGGTCAGTTGAAGGTCATTTGTCCAGTAACGGCCAGGTCGCATGCAGCTACATACAAATATTCCATGGCGTCTCGCTGATTTGTAGAACTTTATTGGAATAAGGTTAAGTGTCTATCACGGGGAACATATTTTGTTATAAATATTATGAATTTATGTGTTATTATCTGAATAAGAGAAATTAAGAATCTTACTTGGATTTCCCCCCGTAAAAGATCCAGTTTCAAGTATTGTGTATACACTGTATGTCATGGTGCAGCTTTTGTCATTCGGCGCCCGTCATCCAAACATTTCTACAACAGATACTTAAATCTTTGTAATATCTTGTGATATTTGTCAACAAGTGATGCCGATTATGGAGTATTCAATTTCAAAATTGGCAACTAATTGATTGAGGCATATTTTTATATAAGTTATTAAACTGGCCTTTCAGACGTTGACCAAACTAATCCCATTTAGGGTGAATTCAAATCCATAATGGCTGACATGGTCATTAATTAATTGACTATGACCTTCGAGGTTTATTTTTAGAATTATCATAAGATCAGAAATATTTTTAAACACGAGACTTCCTTTTCGTATTCTTCATGTTTTTGATTCAAAGACGAAAACAATCAGACGTCTGCTACAGGCCCCTTTGATCTTTTGTTTCCTGTTGTCAGCACAACAGTGAAAGCAAACAACTTAAGTAGAAAATAATCATACTGTGCATCACAAAACGTAAACATGGGCACATTTGTCTTACCGTAATACCCAATATTCCATACCAAACACATCGCCGACAGCTTCGAAATACTTATTAACAAATACTGCGTTGAATACTAGATTTAATTTGAACATATTGTATAGTCGGAGGTAGTAAAATGTACAATCACATTTTAAATCAGCATGCTTATTATACGAACCAGTTTGTTAGCAAGATAGATAGGAGAATAATAACTAACCCCAGAAACGTTTTACGATTGATAAAATATATTGCTAGACTGTAAATGTATTGATTCAAAAATGCTACTTTTTTTAGAATATTGTGGACTTGAGTAACGGTTACGCGTTTTGTAGAAACTTATTTGGACAATCCATGATTATGTGACGTTACCATACAGATACGGGAGCCAGGAGGCTTTGATCTAATCACCGTATAAGTATAATATATATGTATGAGATTATACTTCAGTTTTCCCACGACACACAATTCTTTATTGATAATAGTTCCGAAAATTCACAATTTCCCTGTAGACAAGCTTTTAACTGAACTCTTATCTCGCTAACCGTGCCAGGCCGCCATTAAAGTCACTGGGGCCAAAGACTACGTCAGAATCAAAAGGCCAGCATTTTATCCGCAAGGTATAGCCTACTGTAAGGTCCTGTATCGAAAATACGTCTTAACCCCATAGTTAAGTACACGTGCTTTCATCACCGATATCGTTGTAAAATAATTAGTATGCAATGTTGACGCACGTGCCGAACTTGTAATAATCACACGCTCTTGTTGTTTGATGAAATGTCCGTCAACGTTTAATATTACGCTAATTTCGGTAGATTTGAGATAATGGATCATTAGTGGCCTTAGCAATTTTGCTAAGATCTCCGATTTGCGTACAGGTTAAGCAGGTTTAGACATGATGGTGTTGAGTTTCCTGCCGATCTGCTGAGCTCCGTGCCGAACTGCCGAACTCCGTGCTGAAATGAGCTCTGTAATCACCATGGCGTCATATGACAGTTTTAATTATTGTCCTCATTGAAATTTGAGTGTCGCAAAGTAGGCCAAGAAGGCCATTGACATATGTGGCTCTGAACTCGGCCAAGAATAAAAGGCGGGGGAGACGTTGGGATGGGGGCAGAACACATTGAATTCGATTCTATTATATATAGTTATTACCGATATAGAGATAAGAATTCCTTTAGATTTGTGATATTGATGTGGCTGTGTTGGTAGTTTGGTCCTTACGACAATCTCACGTTATCTAAAGCGGAAGTGATCGTTTTTTCCTCTTCATGTTATAAAGCAGCGTTTTACTTTGAACGCAAATAGTAGTCTGGCACATTCGCGGAGGTCATTCTGTGCATGTACACTGTACAATTAAAAGGGGCAATGTCCATTTCACTATATCGCCTCACCGAGAAATATCCGGAGTCGACAGTGTAATGATCACAGCTGAGGATATTTCTTGGACAACGATTTGGTGCTGGATTTGGGCAAGAGTAAAACATTGGCCTCCATCATCAGTTGTGATTCTATGTTTCATATACAATTATTACTGTAATATGTACTGTTTACGGCTATATTATCATAAGGTTTTAGATATGAACTACTTATGTCTGTGTGTTTGTTTTAAGTTTGATATTTGCCTGTACATACGCGATACGTACAGCAGGTTCGGGGAAAGAGAAGACCTGCTATATCCCACTGCATGTCCCAAGAGGCGACTTATATGAGCCGCTGCCGAATCGGGGATTTTCTTAGGTGTTTTCTTTTAAAACATTTTTTTTCTCCATTTATAAATCGCTCCTGTAGGCCCGGATGACACCTCACAGAGGATCTTACTGTGGGAGGAAACCGAAGTATCCGGAATAAACCCACGTGGTCGGACAGGTCACCCAATATCTTTTCATGTCCGATCGGGGAGTTGAACACTGGCCGTCTTGGTAAAAGACGAGTGCGCTATCCACTGCGCCACTCGACCCCCATTGCATGTATAAACGTGCTCGAAATGTCCCCAATAAACACCAATAAGTCGACATAGGAGACAATCGTTCATGTATGAATTAATATACACAATCTTCGTATTTATCCTAGTACCAAATTCTCCTACCAAAACCTGTATACAATGAAGCCCACGCTCTCCATTTATACTCGTCTTATTATCAATAATATATGTATGTATAGAGGTGCTACATTCAATTTCCATGTTCGTTGGTGAATTAGTCGACTAATGCATAAGTTATACAATATTGCGTAAAAATAAACATTTAGCCCTGGTATAAAGGTGTGCCAGTGAAACGAAATTCAATCATTTTACTTTTGAAACTAATTTGAAAATAATGCAAAACTCCGCTTCGAACATTGGACAATATACATATGTATATGTAGCACTTCACGAACTAGAACTCAGTTCGTTGCCAAGCACGCACGCGTGTTTTACTACTGTGTACCTTGTCAGGAGATTTTGTACCGTCACAGACAGACTTATTAATCGAAGGATAATAATAATATTTGGAAACTTAGAGAAATATATTTGTAGGTAGTACCAGTGTGTGTAATATCAACGGGGTTTAGCTGGAAACTGTTCATAAAATGATCGATCGCTGGTTGGTACGTCAAATTTTGTTTATAATATACCGGTATATACTGCCGAGTCTGATTGTAGACAGTACCTGGTACGCTCCGTCTGATAAAAGCCATGCACGGAATTTTCCGGTAATTTACTCTGTAAACTAAACAAATCAGAATGTTTGCATATTCCCGAATATAAGCTTGACGTCAGGCAGATTATTTGAAATATCATCAGATTCTTGAAAAAATAATTAATGATTTTTAAGTTTGTTGAAAGATTCGAAACCAAAACTTGTAGATTCTCTTTGATGACCGTTAATTGAGCCATCAAGGTCTGATGTTTAAACTGAACCTTTTGTGAGTTGTTATCCCCGCCAGCATAAATATAAGACCCAGAGCGAGACACTCGGAATATCTCGGCTATGTACGTAGAGCCGATTAATGGACAGACTCCTAAACAATTTACATTAACCCTACAAATGAGTTTACAACTTAAGACTGTGTATTTACTTACATTTGTGATTTTGTGTAGATAACACCTAATTTTGGCCATCCTAGAAGTTGAACTGAAAGGTTGTATAGGGAGAGTTAAAGACTTGTAGATATATGGATTAACATTTCACAGGATTGTCTGGAATGAATCCCACCAGTTCTAATCCTTTACCTTTACGTTTCAGATGAACTGTGTGTTCGACTATGGAGTCTACAACACCTCCAAGTTCTACAACTGCCGAACTCAATTGTTCACTTGGAATGCTGAGCGGAGAGTTACTTCCCCTTGTCAACTCAACGTTGAACGGGTACAGTTCAGACTGTAACGTTACCATGGAGACCGACTCGAACATTTCCGTCGGCATGCCACCACATCCGGTTCACTCAACATCCGTTCAGGCAGTTGTCGGTCTATCATTGCTCTTTTTCATCATAGAAATCGTCGGCATCGTCGGCAATAGTCTTGTTGTTATTGTCGTTCTGTTGGACCGGAAGATGCGACAATCTGTGACAAACATTTTCATCATGAATTTGGCGGTTTCTGATTGGATGATAATGGTGTTCGGGATACCGGAAATCGTCCAGGTGATGTTAAATCGAGGCTGGGTACTAGGACCCGTCCTTTGTAAATTCAACCGTTTTGTTCTAGTGGTATCGCTTTACGCTTCCATATTGTCCCTGGTGTCCGTCTGCATTGAAAGGTAGGTTGAATGCTATATTTTGGGTAAATGGAGTTCGCATTTGGGAAACATGCTCTCTTTCATCTTTCTTCATTTCTTGTGTCTATTATCATTTATATTTAAAATGTCTGTTATCGCGTTTGTCTGTGGAAAATGACGCATCGGCTTTTATAAATATTAAAAAAGACTATTTGTTCTGATATTTGCGCCTGCGGAGATGAAAGCAAAAATGAGAACGGAAGATTCGAGGCTTCCACTGAGCCCACTCTCAAGCCGCAAATGCTTCTTGTAGCAAATTAGATAAATTGAGACTTTTTTTCGTATTGACAAATACAATCTATCAGATGATCTCCTTTTATCAAAATACTACTCACAGAATTAGAATAACATGTTATAGTTAACGGTTCTAGAGCTACGCTACGAGATTGTTGGCGGAAGATAAGTTATCTACATATTCCCATGGAACTACAGATATATTTGAGCAGTTGGCGTGTATTTTAAAAGTCTCCCGTGATCACAATTCACGAATGCTTTTCTGCGAGGTTGGTATTCGTGATTAAATTTCTTTGTAATGATAAAAAGTCAAAATAGATGTAAGTAAAGAACTAGATAAAAATGATAGCAATTTATTAATTCTCTTCGGTTTTGCAAACTAAAGAGTGGAACAAACGTGACAGTACAGTCACACAAGTAAGTAAAGATTATGTGATAGACATGTATATATGAAGGAAAAAACAAGCTTTAGATTGGCGATTATAAACAAAGATAACATTTGTAGCACCGAGTATTTTCTTTCGGATAAACAAAGTTACACTGATTATCGGATAAACGTGATTAAACAAATGATCAGAGGCTGTGCTAACGAGGCTATTATATATTATATGCCGAATATTGGATTCACTAGGTTAAACTTATTATCGGAGGCTGTGTTAACGAGGATACGCCGATAATCGGATTAACGTGATTACCAGAGGCCTAGTTAACGAGGATACGCCGATAATCGGATTAACGTGATTACCAGAGGCAGCGTTAACGAAAATACGCCAACAAAATCAGATTTAAGAGTTTTAACTGATTATCGGATTGTGAAGGTTAAAATGATGATTTGAGACAGTGTTATGTTGATTATCGGATTAACGAGGTAACACCGTATTATCGATGACCGGTTTAACAAGGTTACAGCGACCCTCGGAGGTGAGATAAATGAGATGCTATGTGCTAGAGTACATCAATCTAGCTTCTGAGCATGCTCTAACTGTCTATTGCTTTACTATTGAACGAGTCCCCAGGGTTGACAAGCTTACATCACTTGTAATGCTAGCTTGCCAATCAGTCCTTATTTTCCCTCATATTCCTTGGTTCCTTCACTCTAAGATGTCTTTATCACAGACCAGGGCCCACTTGTATAAAACGTCTCAAAGTTAAGGAAAATCTCAAGCAATGTATTGTTTATGGGAAATCTAAGACTTGAGGAAATCTCAAGATTTGAGGAAATCTCAAGATTTGAGATGTTTTATACAAGTGGGCCCTGGCCTAAGGAATTCCGTGGGTTATCCTGTATACACATGTACTTGCCCTTGCCACCAGGAACTCTGGCCGTAAAAAGCGTCCGAGGGTTTCGACGTAGCCAGGCACCAAAGGGAACGTCCAAGCGGCACACATCCAGCCGCTGACCACGATCTATGGTGCTAGCTATTGTACGAGCCGAAAGGATTAATATGTACTGTAGCATTCTAGTAAAAGCAGCATTTACCCTGGTACTTGAGTTGAAGACAGAATTATCAAAGTACAAATTAATATGGAATTGATTTTAAGAATTTCCGAAGTCTTGAAATCCTTGCTTAATGGAGTTGTTTTTTGACCCTTTGAGATGCTTTCTGTGGTCGCTGTTTGTTCCTACGCGGTAATTGCACTGTGATCGTAGGGTAATGTTGCTGTTATTACCAACTCCTGGCCTACTAGCTAAAGAAACTAGAGTTTTCGTTTACTATAATTTTATGAAGGGCAAAGTTATAATACATAATCGAAAAATGCCTTCAAATAAAAACCCGTTTTTTTCTAAATTCCTTTTAACACCCCAACTTCCAATGCTTCTTGAATTAAAGGTGTAAACGCTTGCGGAGAGTGTCAATAATTGCATTGGGAGAGTAGAATTGAAATAAACTCATGAAAAAAAGAAATAGGGCAATGTCTCCTTCAGAAACGAACACCAGATGTACAACATATATATACCTTGTAAACAAATAGAAAGTGATGTCACAGTCGCTGTGATGCCTTTAATGGAGTACCTTGGGGCTTGGCTGTCGCGCTAATGGGCAGGGTCGTTCCGGTATAGAGAGGCAGGCCGTATAAATTGATGTTTTGTCTGCTCAGCTGATTCAATTTTATAAACCTACAGTAACAGAACAACAACATAGCGTCTATCACGATCCCTACAAACAACCTTACCACGATTCTCCCTAAAGTGGCTTCCGTCAAAATCGGTGGATTGAGCAACACTGATCAAGGGGTTTATTATAAGAGCCGCATACTTATATATACAAATGTATGTAGTCTTTAATTGGCAGGATAAATCGAGATCCTGTTTGTGTACACATGTCATTTTTGCGTTTACGTCTGGGAGTTATCCTTCGCCGCCTGACCGACATAATACCACAATAAGGCAAAAGCTCACTTTTTTTTTTTTTGATCACACTTTGTTTCAATAAATTAACATAAATTTTACATCTGTAATTCTGGACAACTGCAGCCAAATAAAACGAAAGTGCCGACCGTCGTTATATTATTTGAGTCGAGCCATTTATAAAGGCCTCAACAAAGCAATGATAATGGGCGATTTTCAAGCAAAGCAAGTTTATGTTTTAAAAAAAAGAGGACATCGATGAGGTGTCCATTGAATACTAAAGGGTACGTGTATGTGTAAGCTACCTTATTGTGACGTATCTTCTTCCCAAAAGATTTTCAAATAAAGTCTCCTGTAAAAATGTCTTTCTCAATTGATGCAAAACTTTGGAAAGTCTTAGCAAGAAGTTACTACATGTAGTACGTACAGGTACGAATTGGTAATGACTAGATACTTATGAATTATTAAATTTTATTAAAAAATAAATGTGATTGACTGTCATACTTTTTACCATAGAGATACACGTTTGTTTGTTTGTTTGTGTTTTATATATTTCATATTTTTTCATATGAGGACGGGTGCCTAGGGAGACACCTTCTGAAACAGAAAAGTAGATTTAAAAGAAAGAAATTAGTAAAGAAATCCCAAGTGTTGTGATGGGGTGTTACGGCACGATTTCTCATCCGTGCAGGGGTGCGAACTCAGCAATGTTAGCACAATTTCTCACCAAGGTCGGGGTGAGAAATTGTGCCGTAACATGGATCAATTTGGGTATTTTCCATCTTCCCTTCGTCCTTCGTCGAAGACAGTCGATTCTGCAGGAGGCCCTCACATAGGTCGCCTCTTACGATACAACTGCAGTGGAATACAGCAGGCCTAATTCTAATTTCTTCATTTTCCCCCTCAATGGAAAAAAAGGATTATCACAAAACACACTGTATTTATGGTAGAGTTGTTGTATGACCTGAAAATAATCTATTTTGTTGTTCACCAATAGTTCACCTTAGTACAATTTTTGTCCGCTAGGCTGCGCTCTTTGATAATAATGTATTTTCGAAGTGAAACCTAGGGGAGAGTGTAAAAACCACAGCAGGCAATCTGTCTAGTTCACTTCAAGATTAACCTCGCAATTCAAATGTTTTCAAAAATCTCAATAGCAGCCTAAGGGAAAGTAATTTTGTGAAATATGTTCAGTATCCACAACAAATCACCATGATGTCAATTTTATTTAAAAAGTTCAACATTTGATTTGCCAAGCATGGCAATAATTCATTTTCTGCGACGAAACTTTCCCATGACACTTTGGATTGTTTTTTAAATTGTCTGGTTTGTTCACCCCTATATGTATACGTTGATGTATGTATCTCATTTACGTCATCAAACATGGGATTTCTCTAAGTTTTATGAGAAACTATAGGGTCATTTGGGGTGGGGGGGTGG
>NW_018404030.1:562805-564472 GCF_002113885.1 Mizuhopecten yessoensis
GGGGTGTAAATGCGCAGTTAATTCACACTAAATAAGATTTATTGAGGAAAGAGATTTGTTGAACGTTTTCTCAATCACCTCTGTTCATCTAACACATTGGTCAGTGGCCAGTGGTCACATCACTGTCTATAGCTCCAATACATCGCCTGGTGCCAATAACACACCAAATTACGCAGACCATTCATCTCGTAGACGCAGCGGGAAACGATCAGCTCTCGCAGACCGGTGTCGACTTCCGCTGGCTGGTCGGCTTAGTATCGTGTGTTTCCCCTAGCAATACTGATTGTTAGTTAACCTTATATGCGGTCTTTAATGACACACCGACCGGATTTAAGATCTAGAATTATTCTCTGTCGACACGTCCAGCTGTGTTCGGATGCCCGTGTCATTGTCTTAATAATCATTTGTGAATTGTTGGCAATGCTGTGGTTGTGTGTTGGTAACGTGTACGTGTCCATTTTTTAGCCTAAAACACGTATTGCAAGGAACATCATTATCCTGAATTTTGTATCATTTTATCAAGTTCCCAAATAACGCGTTTAGAAATTCCCTTCTTCATAATCCTGATATCATATGTTGTGCCAACAGCAGGCGTTCGGAATTTGAATTGCCAACTCAATTATGTATAAAAGAATGGCCATATCAACACCATATTACATGTTCGTATTCTGTACTGCATCAGTTAAAACGATCTAACCAAGATTCTGGATGGCTTGTGATAAAAGAAAGTTAATTCCTGATATCTCTCATCCAAAACACCCGGTAAACAGACCATTTATTGACTAGGTGACAGGGTACGTATCGTACTAGTCATCGAAACGTCACACAAAAACACTCACTGGTTGTGATGCATAACCTTTCTAAAGAATGCAGTTATTGAACTCATTCCTGATTATAAAATAGCTTGTTACATTGTATGTCAGTCGGTTGGCGCAGTGGATAGCGCAATTACCTTTCGCCAGGCTGCCGGGGTTTGATTCCCCGGTCGGACGTGAACAAATATGGGGTCACGTGCACCTGTCCGACCACGTTGGGATTTTCCGGGTACTCTGGTTTCCTCCCACATCAAGACCCTCACCCAGCCCGGCTGCTAACATCCGGGCCAACAAGTAAAAAATCAAGTGAACTAAATTGTTCCATAATTATTGTAAAAATAAATAAAGTTGATAATTTTGAACTTGTTAAGGATAGACAACTCTCGTGTCAAACCAATGTTGGTTAAGGTGGCTCGACACATCGTCATCAGCGTCCATTTTCGTGACATACTTCCGGAAAAAGTACAGCTAGGACTCAATCATCTTAATCGAAATGTGCATGTACACCGTGTCATCATTTCCGTATTGCGTATCGGGCATTCAGTATCGTAGTGCAAATTATAGTAACACCTGCTGGGCCGTTTTCGTTTAAACGGTCAAACCGATCGGACCACTGTTGTTCGTTTATTAAATAAGGTCGGACCTAGTAATCTGATGCTGCTTTCAGGCGAGTCTTGAGAAAGCCTTGCAAGGCCTGCATACACATTTGCAGGTCCGCCAGGATTTACACCCGAAATTGTTACATTTATAAACGGTCAAACCGGTTGTTCCGCATAAACGAACAGGCCCATGGTAAACAATAGTACACGTGCGTGCCGATGATATGTCAACACCCGATATCAAGATTTTACC